>NC_091078.1:23968030-24271060 GCF_032405125.1 Capricornis sumatraensis | reverse complement strand
TGCCTGAGCGACTTCACTTTCACTTTTTTTTTTCCCAGAAAACCATCTATTTCTGCTTTATTTTATTTTTTTTTGTTCATGTCTCAGTACATTTATTTATTATTATTTTTTTAATTTTTATTTTTACTTTATTTTGCTTTACAATACTGTATTGGTTTTGCCATACATTGACATGAATCAGCCATGGGTGTACATGAGTTCCCAATCCTAAACCCCCCTCCCACCTCCCATCCCATATCATCTTCACTTTTTACTTTCATGCATTGGAGAAGGAAATGGCAACCCACTCCAGTGTTCTTGCCTGGAGAATCCCAGGGATGGGGGAGCCTGGTGGGCTGCCATCTATGGGGTTGCACAGAGTCGGACACGACTGAAGTGACTTAGCAGCAGCAGCAGAGCTAATTAGTATATTAGAATTACTTTCTTTCTCTTTAGACCCATCACAACTCTTGCTCCACTTGAATAAAATGCTTGAAATATCAGAGCAAACTACTTTTTTCTTACTCTCCACCATTTGATTACATTTAAATCTTTTAATGTATTTTATATTTAGATGATAATGTTCTTTTGATATATTTTGTTTCTTGAGACTTTTATTTGCCTTTATTTTCAATTAACAAATGAATCTTCCCATATCCATTACATATATCTATCCTATCTAGAATTTCACATACTCCTCCGTCCATGTCCCAGAGACAGTCCCTCCAAGACTTTTCAAACTCCTGCTTTCCTGAGATCTGAGACAACAGGGCTCTCACCTTAAGACTTCATTTCCTCATACTGCCGCCTCCAATTCACTGTTTCATGAATCTCAGGTTATTTTCTTTTTAGAATTTTCTCCTTTGCTTTGAAGAAGAATCTTCCTAAAATCATTGTCTTATCGTTTCCTATTACATTTAAATCCTAATTAGACCTTACTAATTTTTCCTTTTAAGAACTACTTTTCTTTTGTTGATATTGCTCTGAACCTCAAATTTTATTTCTCTCTCCATTGTGTAATTAACATTTTCCTATAGTTTCTCCCCTCCTCATGCTGCTTGTTTTAATTGATTGGATATTTATAGCAAAAATGAAGAACTCAGTTGGTGTTTTTCCTACTAGGTTATTGAAGTTTTCTTCTTCTTTTATGTGGGTAATAAGTAATAAAAGCCAGAGTGAGAAGCACTCAGTTCAGAGGTGTTTAACTTTGATATTAAAAGCCAAACATTTCACTGAATTTCTTTGGAAACTTGGAGAATATTCCTTTATATTTTGAGTAAGGAGTAAAAAAAATGGTTGCTTGCTGTGATGTTAAGGAGACTGTGGAGAACGGTCGAATTGCCTAAGAGTTCCATAGTCAAACGCAGGGTTAATCCTCCTTTTTCAGTTGATCCTGTGTACTCTGTCCATTGCTTGGACATGGGGTCTCAGAGCATTTTCACCTGAGCTGTATATATCCCGGACAGTGGCTTATTTTTCTCACTTTATCCATCAATTTATTTTGCATATTCTGTTTCCTAAAAATTTATTGATATTTCTCATCTTCTGATAAATGCATCATGTTTTTGTTTGGTTTACCAGATTATTCCTTTTTATAGCTTTCACCAAATGACAATGGGGTTTCAAAAGGGAGTGAAGACAAATGCCTGCTCTCCAGCCATGATTTACATAGAAAATTTAACATTCACTATTATATTTTGAATAGAAAAATGTCAGTATGTACAAGGAAATGGCAACCCACTCCAGTATTCTCGCCTGGGAAATCCCATGGACACAGGAGGCTACAGACCATGGGGTCCCAAAGAGTCGGACATGACTAATCACACACACATGTGTAAATCTAATATAGGTATAAAATTTTCTATTGTAAGAAATAAAGTGTTCACGCTAAACTTGCCCACATCAAAATACATTATCTTAAAAGTGATGCTTTGAAATTAATGTGTGTTCCTTTTAAATAGAAAGAGATGAGTAAGGACTTTGTTATCAATTTACTTGGGGGGAACCAGCACTTCTGAAGTGATGTATCTAATTTGTGTATTACTGTGTAAGATAATAAAATTACCTTGCTAAAAAATTCTTTGAAAGTATTTTCCCCAAGAGAATCTTGACTATGTCAGGGCATGGCAGGCAATTTGGTAGCTTTTATTTGCTTTCTTTAAATAGGATTCATAGATCAAGTTGATGGACCATCAAACATTAATTAGTTATTATATAAACACATTTAGCAGTTGCATTTATCCCATAAACAAAAGCAGGTCAAATATGTCATCACAAAAATGGATCGAAATTAGTTGTATATAGCCTGTAATTCATTATTCAGATATGAAAAATGATTTGGGGTAATAAATTTCTCATATAACTAATTAAGCTTATTTTCTAAACTCTGAAGAAACCATTAATTTGCCTTGTTATAATAATCTATTTTAATGGGCTTTTCAGTACTCCCTATATGGCTACTAATGACTTAGAATATAAAAGTCATCTCATGTTTCATCTATCTGTAGTTTTATTTTCATTAATCATTATGAAACAATTGAAGCACTGATATTTTTCTACACAAATCCACAGCTGAGAGCATCCATAAAGAACAATTTGTAAAAAGCTGCGAAGCTTTTCTCAGAGAGGAATGAAAAAGCAAATCCCCAAGATGGCAACTGTTTGCCAAGGAGAGTTTGAAGACTGACTTTCCAAAAGTCACTTACATGTTGTTGCTGCTGCTGCTCAGTCCCTTCAATTGTGTCTGACTCTGTGCGACCCCAGAGACGGCAGCCCACCAGGCTCCCCCGTCCCTGGGATTCTCCAGGCAAGAACACTGGAGTGGGTTGCCGTTTCCTTCTTTAATGCATGAAAGTGAAAAGTGAAAAGTGAAAGTAAAGTCGCTCAGTCGTGTCCGACTCTTTGCGACCCCATGGACTGCCGCCCACCAGGCTCCTCCGTCCATGGGATTTTCCAGGCAAGAGTACTGGAGTGGGGTGCCATTGCCTTGTTAGGTATCCTCAATGCTCTGAAAATTCAGACTGAAAGAAAATGTAACTCTTCATTATCAAGGACATGTAGCCAGATGCTGGGGTGGCATTTTCAGTAGTAACATTTGTCCCATATCACTGTGACACTGGCACACAGACTCTATCAATTCATGATGATCAGTTTCTCCTTCAATTACTTTGTCTGTTTTTGGTCTGATATTATTTTATTTTTAAACATGCTGATTATGATTTAATAAAAATGTGTACTTTTTTAAAAATACTGTTGCTTTGCCACTTAATCTTGATTATGATTTGGGAATATTTATCTAGGATCCATTCATATATTTATAAAAGTTCAGTTGCTATACTCAGGCATGTTAACAAGATTGTTAACTTTCCTTAATTGTCATTGAAGGTTTAATGACTGATTATTTACATTTAAATTTTTCTTTGTTTGAACTATTACCTCCATAACTTCATTAGGTTTTCAAAGGAGATTTTCCCCAGATATTAAAAAAAGGGAAATATGTGAGATGGAACCTCAAAAAAAAAAAATTCAGTAAATTATGAAAACACATCCAATATGAAGATTATAAAAGATCATTTATAGCATAATGACAACTTTAGTATCAAAAAGATATTTGTATGTGATTAAATTTCCGTTAATTAAAAAATTTAATGATGTTTATGGGTGGGGAGGGAGAGCTTTGAGAAAATATTGTTTTCAAATTGTACTTAATGAAGACAAAATATAAAATTAAAATCTTTTACCTTATTATCCTTGCAGTGAGCACTTTAAGGTGCTTGTATGACTACCAACAATTTTGCTTATGGTGTAGAATATAAAATTTAGTGGCACATGCTTTTTGTCCCTAATGCTATTTAGCAATTACCCAGCCGTGTTCTTGCATGGAGAATCCCAGGGATAGGAGAGCCTGGTGGGCTGCTGTCTATGGGGTCGCACAGAGTTGGACATGACTGAAGTGACTTAGCAGCAGCAGCAGCAGCAGCAGCAGCAGCAGCATTCATGCATTGCATCAGATGTGGTCTCTGTCTCCATGGAGCTGCGTGGTAGTCCTTTATCCTAGGTTGATGCTTTTCCCATAATGTTTTATACTCTTATCTACCATGTATCTACCTGTCAAACAGATGAAGTAAGGCCCGTTTTAACTTGTATTTCTCCTGTGAAATATCTTTGACATCAGTTCACCTTAGCCCTTAAATGTAAGTTGTATAAAACTATGATTTCAATTGAGAGGTAGTATAGTGATTTCAAGGAAAGGCCCAGGAACTATAGTGCTCAGATTTGAATATTACGTCTGCCATTTACTTTGGTGATATTGTATGTAACCAATTTGTTTGCTCAGGTTTCTCATACACAAAGTGAAGAAAACAAGAATGCCTGTTTCATAAGATATTGTGAAGGTAACTGGGTTATACAGCGTATAAACAAAGCACATAGAAAAATGCTGTCACAAGGTACTAAAGAATGTAAGTAAGGATTCTGTTTATTTTTACCTTAGAGTTGACTCATTCGAAAAGACTTTGATGCTGGGAGGGATTGGGGGCAGGAGGAGAGGGGACAACAGAGGATGAGATGGCTGGATGGCATCACTGACTCGATGGACGTGAGTCTGAGTGAACTCCGGGAGTTGGTGATGGACAGGGAGGCCTGACGTGCTGCGATTCACGGGGTCGCAAAGAGCTGGACACGACTGAGTGACTGAACTGAACTGAACTGAATCATAGTATTATCATCATATTACATTGTGGAATGGTTCTGTTCTCCAGCGAAAAGTGTAGTTGTTAGAAGAGAAGTGATATTTACTTGTTATTGTACTACAAATGCCTACCACAGTTCTTGGCACTGAATGATGCTCAAATAAAATATTGATTTGAGTTCAGTCCTCACATATTAAAGCCAGTGGAGGCAGTGACACAAAGAAAGCAGAAATATTAAAAAAAATCTATAAATGCCTTCCTTTGCATGGTACGATGTCAGAGTCCAAAAATAGAGAAGATGCAAGGATTGAAAATCAAGAAGAATGTGAATTGAGACTGGCTTCGTTGTCTCTGATACATTAGTCAAAGTTTGTTTTTTTGTAAGTTATGAAGCATAATTTTTTAAATATAAATTTATTTATTTTAATTGGAGGTTAATTACTTTGCCAAGTTTTAAAACTATTTTGGCCTAAACTCTCATCTCTCCAGTGAAAATGGTAATAGAAATAAATTTTAGTATCAAAGTGTTTTACACAAACACACACACAAACACTGCAACAGGAATCTGACTTAAAAAGATAAAAAATGCAATTTCATTTAGTAATTCAACATATACCGCCCACCCCCACCCCCCCACATATGAATTGAAAACACATAAAACAGAGCAATGTACGCCTATGGGCTTTGAAGGTTAATTTATTCATGATGTAGAACTATGAATACAGCTTCTAATCTATAGCCCATTTTTTCCTGATATGGGAAACTGAAATGCCACCTGAATAAGTTGTGATTACAGAATATAGTTCTTACCTGTTGTCATGACATGGAACCAATCTGGCCTATATTAATCCTAAAAATGTTCATTTACCACAAAAAATTAGTTAAATTTCTAAAGTACTGCTTTAACTGTTTGTATAGTTAAACTAAGAACAAGTTTATAAGAATGTAAAGGATAGAATTAGGCTTTATGTCAATGAATAACAAGGTTATAAACCATAAGATTATAGAATTGAATAATGAATAGAAACCAGAAACAAGCCAGGTCAGTATATTCAATTCATTGCAAACATTACAACAGTTCTGAGGTACAAATCATTATCTCCTAGTCTTGTAGTCTACCAAAAAATCAATTGTCAAAATATTTTGGTTCATAAAATGATCTTCTGTCCTCTTAATTTGCAATCTAGTTGCTTATTTGCTCATACAAAATTACGTGGTTTTTTTTCAGTACTGACTCAAACTCAAGTATTCTAGATAAATCATTGCACTGCTACTCAGTTTTTGTTTTATTCTTATTTATTCTTCTTCTTATTATTATTATTGTTTTACTTCACAATATTGTACTGGTTTTGCCACACATCAACATGAATCCACCACGGGTGTACATGTGTTCCCAATCCTGAACCCCCCTCCCACCTCCCCCCCCTACACCATCCCTCCGGGTCATCCCAGTTCACCAGTCCAAATCATCCTGCAGCCTGCATCGAACCTAGACTGACGATTCATTTCTTATATGATAGTATACATGTTTCAATGCCATTCTCCCAAATCATTCCACCCTCTCCATCTCCCACAGAGTCCAAAATATTGTTCTATACATCTATGTCTCTTTTGGTGTCTCGCATACAGGGTTATCGTTACCATCTTTCTAAATTCCATATATATGTGTTAGTATACTATATTGGTGTTTTTACTGGAGCTGATTATACAGAGTGTTTTATTCTTATGGTCATAATGACAAGTCATCAGCATTTCCTAAACATTATGATATTCAGCCCAAATAAAATTAAGATGCAAACATAGAATAAAGCATGCAATCTCTTTGATAGATAGATTTTCCTTGTTGCTCCTCTTCAAGGTAATCATTGTAAGATTGTTAGTACAGAAAGACTAAACTCCATTATACTAACAGTCCATATTGAAAGAAGAGAAACATGGCATCTTACAAATAACATCTATGCCATTATTAAAAAAAAAAAAATCCCTGAATGTATCTATTGTTAAGGTCATCTCTAAACATTGTAAAATTTAATAAGAAGTTTAGTAAAAATATGCAATTGCCTAGGGATTATCTGTCTCATTTTGAAACCCAACACGCAGAACAAAGGACAATGATGAAGACAATAATATTGATGATAAAGATAACAATGTTGACAACACAGAAATCCTGATTATGTGTAGAAGCTTAAGAAAAAGCCTCACATTATCTGTTTCTGTAACCTATTTTGACTGAAGTGATAATGTTTAAAAACGAAAGCAGCAATGATTATTATTACAGCAACCTCTGAATTTAACTTGGTTTCAGTTCAGTTCAGTTCAGTCACTCAGTTGTTTCCGACTTTTTGCGACCCCGTGAATCGCAGCACGTCAGACCTCCCTATCCATCACCATCTCCCGGAGTTCACTCAGACTCACGTCCATCGAGTCAGTGATGCCATCCAGCCATCTCATCCTCGCTTGTCCCCTTCTCCTCCTGCCCCCAATCCCTCCCAGCATCAGAGTCTTTTCCAATGAGTCAACTCTTTGCATGAGGTGGCCAAAGTACTGGAGTTTCAGCTTTAGCATCTTTCCTTCCAAAGAAATCCCAGGGCTGATCTCCTTCAGAATGGACTGGTTGGATCTCCTTGCAGTCCAAGGGACTCTCAAGAGTCTTCTCCAACACCACAGTTCAAAAGCATTTATTCTTTGGTGCTCAGCCTTCTTCACAGTCCAACTCTCACATACATCACCACAGGAAAAACCATAGCCTTGACTAGATGGAACTTAGTCGGCAAAGTAATGTCTCTGCTTTTGAATATACTATCTAGATTGGTCATAACTTTTCTTCCAAGGAGTGTCTTTTAATTTCATGGCTGCAGTCACCATCTGCAGTGATTTTGGAGCCACCAAAAATAAAGTCTGACACTGTTTCCACTGTTTCCCCATCTATTTCCCATGAAGTGATGGGACCGGATGCCATGATCTTCGTTTTCTGAATGTTGAGCTTTAAGCCAACTTTTTCACTCTCTGCTTTCACTTTCATCAAGAGGCTTTTTAGTTCCTCTTCACTTTCTGCCATAAGGGTGGTGTCATCTGCATATCTGAGGTTATTGATATTTCTCCTGGCAATCTTGATTCCAGCTTGTGCTTCTTCCAGTCCAGCCTTTCTTATGATGTACTCTGCATATAAGTTAAATAAGCAGGGTGGCAATATACAGCCTTGACATACTCCTTTTCCTATTTGGAACCAGTCTGTTGTTCCATGTCCAGTTCTAACTCTTGCTTCCTGACTTACATACAGATTTCTCAAGAGGCAGGTCATGTGCTCTGGAATTCCCATCTCTTGCAGAATTTTCCACAGTTTATTGTGATCCACACAGTCAAAGGCTTTTAGCATAGTCAATAAAGCAGAAATAGATGCTTTTCTGAAACTCTCTTGCTTTTTCCATGATCCAGCAGATGTTGGCAATTTGATCTCTGGTTCCTCTGCCTTTTCGAAAACCAGCTTGAACATCAGGAAGTTCATGGTTCACGTATTGCTGAAGACTGGCTTGGAGAATTTTGAGCATTACTTTACTAGCATGTGAGATGAGTGTTTATAAAAGGTTAAATAAAGCTTAAAAAAAATTTCCCGTTTGGAATTATTGTCTTAGTTAAAAGAAGTAGCATAACAAGAATGATGTTTATTGTCATTATCATTAAAGTTAGATGTTTAGATTATAGGTGTTAACCATTTGTTTTTCATATTTATTATGATTTTATGCTTTAGTAATTTTTTATGCTATAAATGATTTCTACTGGTGTTGTTTTAAGTGTGAACTGAACATTTTTCCCTCAGTTATGTCTTCCATTATTATTATTATCTTTAGAAATTTCTTATCCAGCTTTGAGTTTGTTAAATACCTACTTTAAGCCTTTCAATTCAAATAGCTTGCCAGTATTTTTAAAAGCATAATCTGGCTTTAAACTAGTTGTGTTGTAGTATTTTATTACATATACATATATTCCAAGACAGAGTATTCTTTCAGTCATGAAAGATTCCCCATAAACAAGTTTTCTATTTGGTAAACACTGTATTTGTCTCTTAAAGACTTTTATCATATATTTCTATCATTCTATTTATAGGAAGTCTAAATTTTGCTTATCTAGAGTTTTCCAAAATCACTTGAATTCACACTTTTCCCCCACTCCAACCCTCCTCCAAAATCTAATAAAAGAAAAGGATTGCTTAATAGAGTCGTAAAGAATATACTTTATCATGTATGAGGTTTTATTTCAAGGCTAAGTATTCAATTTCATTGATCTCTCTATGGATTATTTTGCCAGTGCCTCCTTGTTCACTCAGTTTTAATTGTTACAATTGTATAAAATACTGTATTATTTCAGACAGAATGTCTTCAATCATTAATATAATATTTGTAATTTGTTCATAGCTTTTCCAGTTTATTTTAAATTTCACATTAATTTAAAAAAATTTTTTTTGGCTGAGACTTTCACATCACCCAGGAAGTTATGCTTCTGAGGGATGTGGTAGGAGCCAAGTACTTTGGTGGAGCAATGCTACGTGGGAATGAGAGATCCATGGCAGCATTGACATGGCCTTGTAGAAGAGATTCTCAGAAAATCGAGGCCAGATCTTGTGCTCTGGCAACAGGTGGATCTCTGGTATATAAGCTCAGCCGAGGTGAGAAGTAAATGCAATTTTCAGTCAACAAAATGATTTAAAAAATTAGAACTCTATCAACAGCTTTTGATAGCAAATTGAATACAGAATCTCTGGTAACACCTGAGACAGGCTACTGAACTGTGCTGCAATAAGAATGATGATATTCCCAACTGCAATTGTCAACTACCAGGATGCCCGGAGTACAGACTTTATTCTAGAGGGAGCATAGAGAAGACACAAATCTAGATCAAGCCCAGAGCCTTTGGAGTGGGATTACTGACTCCAAGAGCCTAGACTATCAGAGAACTAACTCTAGGGAATATCAAAGTGAGAACTCCCACTAAGAAAGCCACTTGAATACAAAACCTGGCATCACTCAACCACCAGTAGCACTCTGTGTAGGCCACCTCATCCAAACAACAAAATAAAAATACAAACCCGATCATTAACAGACAGAATTATCACCTCACTCAGCCTTGCCATCAAAGGAAAAACAAACAAACAAAAAACTTAGCATAAATATCACCCTATATGAAGCTCACACAAACCACTGCACCAACCTTAGGAGGGCAGAAAACAAAAGGCAGAAAGAATTCAGACTTCTTCAAGGAAAGAATTCAACTTTCCTTGAAGACTGGGAAAAGGAAACCTCAACCACAATAAGTCTGAAAAAGAATGAAAAGATAGAGAAATACTACACAAATGAAGGAATAAACTAGAAACACAGAAGCCCAAATAAATGAAGAGGAAATAGTCAAACTACCTGAAAAATAATTCAGAATAATGATAGTAAAGATGGTCAAAACCCATGAAAATAGAAAGGAGAAAATGCAAAAATCAATTAACAAAGATCTAGAAGAATTAAAGAATAAGCATACAGAGACAAACAACACAATTACTGAAATTAAAAACCACTCTAGAAGGAATCAATAGCAGAATATCTGAAGCAGAAGAACGAATCAGTGAGCTGGGAGATAAAATGGTGGAAATAACTTCTGAAGAGCAGAATAAATTAAAAAGAACGAAAAGAACTGAAGATAGTCTCAGAGACCTCTGGGACAATATCAAATGCACCAGCATTCGAATTATAGGGGTCACAGAAGAAGAGAAAAAGAAAGCATATGAGAAAATTTTTAGTTGAAAATTTCCCCAACATGGAAAGGAAATAGGCAATCATGAGCAAGAGGTTCAAAGAGTCCCTTATAGGATAAGCCAAGGAGAAACACACCAAGACACACACTGATCAAACTAACAAAGGTTAAATACAAAGAAAGAATATTAAAAACAGTAAGGAAAAAGCAATGGCACTCCACTCCAGTACTCTTGCCTGGCAAATCCCATGGGCAGAGGAGCCTGGTAGGCTTCAGTCCATGGGGTCGCTAGGAGTCGGACACAACTGAGCGACTTCACTTTCAATTTTCACTTTCATGCATTGGAGAGGGAAATGGCAACCCACTCCAGTGTTCTTGGCTGGAGAATCCCAGGAACAGGGGAGCCTGGAGGGCTGCCATCTCTGGGGTCGCACAGAGTCGGACACGACTGAAGCAACTTAGCAGCAGCAGCAGCAAGAAAAAAAGCAACATGTAACATACAAGGGAAGCCCCATACCCTTATGAGCTGATCTTTCAGCAGAAACTCTGCAGGCCAGAAGGGTATGACAGGCTATATATGAGGTACTGAAAGGGAAAAAGCTACAACCGAGATTGCTCTAACTGGCAAGGATCTCATTCAAAATTGATGGAGAAATAAAAAGTTTTCAGACAAGCAAAAGTTAAGAGAATTCAGTACCACCAAACCAGCTTTACAACAAATGTTAAATGAACCTATATAGTTAAGAAATACAAGAGAAGTAAAAGATCTACAAAATTAAACCCCAAACAATTAAGAAAATGGAAATAGGAACATATATGTCAAAAATTACTTTAAATGTTAACAGATTAAATGCTCCAACCAAAAGACACAGGCTGGCTGAATGGATACCAAAACAAGACCCATATATAAGCTGTCTACAAGAAACCCACTTCAGACCTAAAGACACATATAGACTGAAAGTGAGAGGATAGAAAAAATATATTCCATGTAAATGGAAAGCATAAGAAAGCTGGAGTAGCTTTCCTCATATCAGACAAAATAAACTTTAAAATAAAGAATATTACAAGAGATAAGGACACTACATAATGATTAAGGTAACAATCCAAGAGGAAGATATAACAATTGTAAATATCTATGCACCCAACATAGAAGCACCTTGATTCATAAGACAAACACTAACAGACATGAAAGGAGAAATTGACAGTAACGCAATAATAGTAGGAGACTTTAACACCCCACTCACACCAATGGACAGATCATCAACACAGAAAATGAATAAGGAAACACAAGTCTTAAATGATACATTAGATAAGATGGATCTCATTGATATCTTAGGGACATTGCATCCAAATGAAGAATACACCTTCTTCTCAAGGATGTGTGGAATATTCTCCAGGTTAGACCACATCTTGGGTCACAAAACCAACCTCAGTAAATTTAAGAAAATTGAAATTGTATCAAGAATCTTTTCTGATCACAATGCTATGAGACTCGATATCAATTACGAGTAAAAAAAAAGGAAAACTGTAAGAAACACAAACACATGGAGATTGAACAATACATTTCTAAATAACCAACAGGTTACTGAAGAAATCAAAAGGGAAATAAAAAAATTTCTAGAAGCAAATGACAATGAAAACACAACTCAAAACCTATGGGATGCAGCAAAAGCTGTTCTAAGAAGGCAGTTTATAGCAATACAATCCTACCTCAAGAAACAATAAAAGCATCAAATGGACAACCTAACTTTACACCTAAAACAACTGGAGAATGAAAAACAAAAAACTTCCAAAGTTAACTGAAGGAAAGAAATCAGAAAGACCAGAGCAGAAATACATGGAAAAGAAATGAAAGAAACAATAGTAAAGACTAAAAAAACTAAAAGCTGGTTCTTTGAGAAGATAAACAAAATTGACAAACCTTTAGCCAGACTCATTAAGAAAAAAAGAAAGAAGAATCAAATCAACAAAATTAGAAATGAAAAAGGAGAGGTTACAACAGACAATGCAGAAATACAAAGGACTACAAGAGACTATTATGAACAACTGTTTGGCAATCAAATGGATAACCTGGAAGAAATGGACAGATTCTCAGAAAAGTTCAATCTTTCAAGACTGAACCAGGAAGAAACAGAAACTATGAACAACTCAATTATAAAGACTGAAATTGAAGCTGTGATCTAAAATTTCCCAAAAAACAAAAGCCCAGGACCAGATGCCTTCACAGGAGAATTCTATCAAACACTTAGAGAAGACCTAATGCCTATCCTTCTAAAACTCTGTCAAAAAATTGCAAGGAAAGAACAAACTTATTCCAAACTCATTCTATGAGGCCACCATCACCCTGATACCAAAACCAGACAAAGACAACACACAAAAAGGAAAACTACAGGTCAATATCACTGATGAACAGAGATGCAAAAGTCCTCAACAAAATTTTAGCAAACAGAATTCAACAAGACATTAAAAAGCTCATACACCATGATCAAGTTGGGTTTATTCCAGGGATGCAAGGATTCTTCAATATTTGAAAGTCAATCAATGTGATACAATCATATGATAAAACCACATGATAAGAACCATATGATAATCTCAATAGATGCAGAAAAAGTCTTTGACAAAATTCAGCACCCATTTATGATTAAAACACTTCAAAAAATAGGCATAGAAGGAACCTACTTCAACATCGTAAAGGCCATACATGATAAGCCTACAGCAAACATTATTCTTAATGATGAAAAACTGAAAGCATTCCCCCTAAAATCAGGAATAAGACAAGGGTGTCCACTTTCACCACTATTATTCAACATAGATTTGGAAATCCTTGCTACATCAATCAGAGAAGAAAAATAAATAAAAGGAATCAAGATCAGAAAAGTAAAGCTCTCACTGTTTGCAGGTGAAATGATACTGTACATAGAAAACCCTAAGGATACTATCAGAAAATTATTAGAGCTAATTAGTGAATTTAGCAAAGTTGCAGGATACAAAGTCAATACACAGAAATCACCTGCATTTCTATATACTAACAGTGACAAATCAGAAAAATTAAGGAATCAATCCCATTCACCATTGCAACAAAAAGAATAAAATATCTAGTAATAAACTTACCTAAGAAGTCAAAAAACTGGTCACAGAAAATTATAAGAGACTAATGAAAGAAATCAAAGATGACATAAACAGGTGGAGAGATATTCTATGTTCATGGTAGAAAGTATCAATATTGTGAAACTGACTATACTACCAAACACAATCTACAGATTCATCAAAATCCCTATCAAATTAGCAATGGCATTTTTTTTACAGAACTAGAACAAAAAGTTTCACAGTTCACGTGGAAACAAAAAAGACCCTGAATAGCCAAAGCAGACTTGAGAAAGAAGAATGGGGCTGGAGGAATCAACCTTCCTGACTTCAGATTATGCTACAAAGCTACAGTCATCAAGACAGTATGGTACTGGCACAAAAACAGAAATATAGACCAATGTAACAAGATAGAAAGCCCAGAAATAAGCCCATGCATTTATGGGTAACATTTTTTTACAAAGGAGGCAAGAATATAAATGGGGCAAAGACAGCCTCTTCAATAAATGGTGCTGGGAAAACTATACAGCTACATGTACAAGAATGAAATTAGAACACTTCCTAACACTATACACAAAGATAAACTCAAAATGGATTAAAGACCTACACGTAAGACCAGAAACTATAAAACTCCTAGGGGAAAACATAGGCAGAACACTGGATGACATAAATCGCAGCAAGATCCTCTATGACATACCTCCTAGAGGAGTGGAAATAAAAACAAAAGTAAACAAATGGGACCTGATCAAACTTAAAAGCTTTTGCACAGTAAAGGGAACTATAAGCAAGGTGAAAAGGCAACCCAGAATGGGTTAAGAATATTAGAGATATTAAGGGAACATTTCATGCAAAGATGGGCTCAATAAAGGACAGAAATGGTATGGATCTAAGAGAAGCAGAAGATATTAAGGAGAGGTGGCAAGTATACATGGAAGAATTATACAAAAAAGATCTTCATGACCCAGATAGTCACAATGGTGTGATCAATCACCTAGAGCCAGACATCCTGGAATGCAAAGTCGAGTGGGCATTAGGAAGCATCACTATGAACAAAGTCAATGGAGGTTATGGAAATCCAGCTGAGCTATTTCAAATCATAAAAGATGATGCTGTGAAAGTGTGGCACTCAATATACCAGCAAATTTGGAAAACTCAGCAGTGACTACAGGACTGAAAAAGGTCAGTTTTCATTCCGATCCCAAAGAAAGACAATGCCAAAGAATGCTCAGACTATCACACAGTTGTGCTCATCTCACACGCTAGCAAGTAATGCTCAAAATTCTCCAAGTCAGGTTTCAACAGTACGTGAACCCTGAAATTCCAGATGTTCCAGCTTGTTTTAGAAAAGACAGAGGAACCAGAGATCAATAGCCAACATCTGTTGGATCATCAAAAAAGCAAGAGAGTTCCAGAAAAGCATCTAATTCTGCTTTATTGACTATGCCAAAGCCTCTGACTGTGTGGATCACAGCAAACTGTGGAAAGTTCTTAAAGAGAAGGGAATACCAGAACACCTGATCTGCCTCCTGGGAAATCTGCATGTAAGTCAAGAAACAACAGTTAGAACTGGATATGGAACAATAGACTGGTTCCAAATCAGGAAAGGAGTAAGTCAAGGCTGTATATTGTCACCCTGCTTATTTAACTTCTAATCAGAGTATGTCATGAGAAATGCTGGGCTGGATGAAGCACAAGCTGGGATCAAGATTTCCGGGAGAAATATCAATAACTTTAGATATGCAAAGAACACCACTCTTCTGGCAGAAAGTGAAGAACTAAATAGCCTCTTAATGGAAGTGAAAGAAGAGAGTGAAAAATTTGGCATTAAACACAACACTCAGAAAACTAAAATCATAACATCTGACCCCATCACTTCATGGCCAATAGATGGGGAAACAATGGAAACAGTGGCAGACTTTATTTTTGTGGGCTCCAAAATTACTGCAGATGGTGGCTGCAGCCATGAATTTAAAAGATGCTTGCTCCTTGGAAGGAAAGTTATGACCAACCAACAGCATTAAAAGACGCTTACTCCTTGGAAGGAAAGTTATGACCAACCTAGATAGCATATTCAAAAGCAGAAACATTACTTCGCCAACTAAGGTCCATCTAGTCAAGGCTATGGTTTTTCCAGTAGTCATGTATGGACGTGAGAGTTGGACTATGAAGAAAGCTGAGCACCGAAGAATTGATACCTTTGAACTGTGGTGTTGGAGAAGACTCTTGAGAGTCCCTTGGACTGCAAGGAGATCCAATCAGTCCATTCTAAAGGAGATTTCTCCTGGGTGTTCTTTGGAAGGAATGATGCTAAAGCTGAAGCTCCAGTACTTTGGCCACCTCATGCGAAGAGTTGACTCATTGAAAAAGACTCTGATGCTGTGAGGGATTGGGAGCAGGAGGAGAAGGGGATGACAGAGGATGAGATGGCTGGATGGCATCACTGACTTGATGTACATGAGTTTGAGAGAACTCCAGGAGTTGGTGATGGACAGGGAGGCCTGGCATGCTGCAATTCAAGGGGTCGCAAAGAGTCGGACACAACTGAGTGACTGAACTGAATTGAGACAGCATATTAAAAAGCAGAGACATTACTTTGCCAACAAATGTCCATCTAGTCAAAGCTATGATTTTTCCAGTAGTCATGTATGGATGTGAGAGTTGGACTATAAAGAATGCTTCATGCTGAAGAATTGATACTTTTGAAGTGTGTTGTTGGAGAAGACTCTTGAGGGTCCCTTGGACACAAGAAGAACTAACCAGTCCATCCTGAAGGAAATCAGTCCTCAATATTCATTGAAAGGACTAATGTTGAAGCTGAAACTCCAATATTTGGCCACCTGATGTGATGAACTGACTCATTGGGAAAGACCCTCATGCTGGGAAAGGTTGAAGGTGGGAGGAGAAGGGGACGACAGAGGATGAGATGGTTGGATGGCATCACTAATTCAATGGACATGAGTTTGAGCAAACTCTGGGAGTTGGTGATGGACAGGGACACCTTTCATGCTGCAGTTTATGGAGTCTCAAAGAGTTGGACTGAACTGAAGTGAACTGATGGAAATTTCATTACCTTCCTTCGTAATTCTCTTCTGAACTTTAGCTTTTAACTGATGCCAGGGATATCACAGCCATGGTGCACACTTACGTTATAAGGGTTGTAATCAAAAGAGATCTAAGTACAACTAGTATTCCTTATGCTCAGTGCCCTGACTTCTTTTTATGCAATAAAGTCTTAAACCACTAAATGGACTCATATCTATCAGCTTTTCATATTTAATTTAAATATTAGCTGTCTCAAGTTAGAGCACATACTTCAAAATAACAAAGATAGGGGATTTGCAAAATTGCAGTGATGATAGTGATTATAATACTTTCTTTTTTCATTATTATTTTAGACATATTAAGTACAGTGATTGATTCCCTGATTGCTCAGTGGTAAAGAATCTGCCTGCAATGCAGGAGGTCTGGTTTGGATCCCTTAATAAGAAAGATCCACTGGAGAATGGAATGGCAACCCACTTCAGTATTCTTGCCTGGGAAATCCCATGGACAGAGTCTGATGGGCTGTACTCCATTGGGTTGCAAAGAGGCAGACGGGAGGAACTAACCAAACAGCATCAGTGCAAACTAGAAGTGGGAGGATCTTTTCTAATACCATAAAAATACAGTTTTATAAAGTTTTTAATGAACATAAAAGAGATAATTCATCAGGCAATTGAATTAACCTTAAAAAACATTATGCAATCTTGACTTTTCTGATCCTGAGGACTGAAATAACTCCATTGGAAGGATGATTGTATTTGGAAGCACATAGCATAATTGTTGCAGAGGTTTCACTTTGGCCAAACACTAAAGTAAAAGACCAGCAACAGCAGTACATATATATTATCTTATAAATTGGATGCTGCTTTTGCCAAGTTTTTCTTCAAATATCTGGTATCTAAAAGACTGCTGCTGCTGCTAAGTCACTTTAGTTGTGTCCAACTCTGTGTGACCCCATAGATGGCAGCCACCAGGCTCCTCCATCCCTGGGATTCTCCAGGCAAGAATACTGAAGTGGGTTGCCATTTCCTTCTCCAATGCATGCATGCATGCTAAGTCGCTTCAGTCGTGTCTGACTCTATGCGACCCTAGGGTCAGCAGTCCACCAGGCTCCTCTGGCCTCAGGATTCTCTAGGCAAGAATACTGGAGTGGGTTGCCATTTCCTTTTCCATCTAAGAGACTGAGTTACACATTAACATTTCTTTTTCCAATAATCTTCATTTTATTTTCCCATATTAAGTTTGAGAAATACAATGAAAAATGTTTAAACTATACTACATCATCTCCCCATAGAAACATGTTCACCAGTTACAATTAGATATTATGCATTACAACCTGAGGTAATAAAGATAGTGTTTAGTTGAAGAACTCGATTGCATTTTTCAAACATTATGACTGAATTGATTATCTACTTTATTTTACAAACATTATGTGAGACTTCATGAAATTTTACTCTATTAGAATCTTATTAATAAATGCATGCAAAGAAAAAGAAGACAGGTAGGAAGTGAAAATGGAATCACATCTTAAAGTTTCAGTTCACTGATATACATAAATTGTTCAATGAGTTATCATTGTATTAATAATTACTCATTTTAAAATAAATCAGTTCTATGCAATTTCCAATATCTCTGCATATTTCTATAAGAACATTATTATAAAATATAATGCATAGGATACAACACATTGAAAATTTTTAATGCAAATTTTTTTCCCCCCTGGACAAATGTATCTGTAATGAATACTATCTATGAGAACAAATGTTCTTGTTGGTCTAAACTTACCAGAATTTAAAATAAATATGTAACTACTTTAAAGTAATGACCCAACCAGAAGCAACTGTGAGTTGTGTCATTATGAGCAACTGTATAAATATTTTAAGCTGTTGAGTGTAAAACATGAAACCAGGGCTAACTTTCCCACCAATATATACTTTTTTGGCCTCATCTAAAGACTTTTGAACTAAATTATCAGGCAGTGAGGAAAATAAAAGAGGAAAGAGAATAAAATATGGATTATAATATATTTTAAGCATTATATTAATATAAAAAATGTAAGAAAGAGCTTTGCAAAATTAGAAAAGTGATTTGATCAATCCTTCAAAAGTAAGTAGTAATAATATTTTAAACCAACTGTACTTCAATTAAAAAAGATTATATAATTAAAACAAGCTATTTGAGATTTCCTTCTAAAAAACCTGGAAAATTGGATTCATATCAAATTCATGTAAAAAGTTACAAACAATTATTGCAATCAAATCTCCTTAAAAAGTTATTATGGAAAAATACAGAACAGCATGTCCACATACAAAGAGAGCATGAAAGAGATATGATCAAAGCCTGAAAAATTTTTCTGGAAATGAAGTACAGAAATCCAATGGCAGAACTCAAGAAAGAACTGAAAATGAAAGCAAAAATCATTTCTGAAATAAAGATGAAATTAGAAAGAACACAGTATTGACTAATCATAAAAGGTAATGTCTCAAAATAAATGAAAGATGAGACAAGGGAAAATTTTGTAAATCAAAATAAAATATAAGATGAGGATATTTTCCTTTTTTAAAGGAAAAAGATGTAAAAGAGAGGGATACATAATAAAGCATTGAACATGCAGCATATAGATAACAGGAATTCCTGAGAAAGCCAAAACAAGGGGTTAGAACAAATAATAGAATATATAATCCAAGAAAGCTTTCATTAAGTAATATTAATTTTAATTAATATTTGTGCATTGTGCGTGCATTGCTCAATTGCTCAGTCATGTATGATTCTTTGTGGTGCCATGGACTGTAGTTTGCCAGTCTCTTCTGTCCATAGAATTTTCCAGGCAAGAATACCAGAATGGGTTGGTATTCTGGTTGGTAATGGGTTGGTAAAAAGGACAAGAAACAATGACCCATTTCCAACTCCAGGGGATCTTCCGACCCAGGGACTGAACCCACATCTCCTGAGTCTCCTGCATTGACAGGATGATTCTTTACAACTTAGCACCACCTGGGAAGCCCAAATTAATATTTGAGGTACAAATTAGAGAACACTACATGAATATGAAAATATCACTTGCAAAAACACCAGGACCAAGACACATTTTAGTAAAATTAATGAATTTTAAAAAAGGAAGGAAAAATATCACTTGGTTGCCTCACAAAACGAACACATAATTTAAAAGACATGCAGAAGGACAGTAGAATCTCATCAGATTTTTCAGCAGATGGTTTATACCAGAAAACAAAGTGGAGTAAAATATTTAAAATACTCAAAGAGAATATGATATTGATTTTATATCCAGCAAAACTGATCTTCAATTATAAAGAGTACAAGCACATAAGATCTCAGAGAATTATTTTCCTATAGTTCCTTTTCAAAAAAATCTACTAAAAAAAGAACTGTAGACAATGAAATAAAAAGAACATGAGCCCTGGTAGTAAGAATATGTAGTTACATGTGAACTTAAAATTCAATAAGAATTTAAGGAAAAAGAGTATGTATCTATAATATTTGTATGGGGTCATATAAAGTAGGAAAATGAAGACAAAGTATTCAAACAACAAAATCTTAACTGTTTTTAGTAATCATTATTAGTTGAGACTGCTTAATATGAGACTGTTAGTATAAGTCAGAGAAGACACAGATATAAAAGAGGTTAATTAAAAAATTTGTAGTCTTGAATTTGAATTGAAAATATCAGAATAAACTATATATTCTTCAACTCTATCATTAAAAAGGACAAGAAACAACAACTAATCCCATGACAGTGAGCTTTCCTAGCATTCTAGCCTCAGATTAGTGTCTTCAGGTGCTATTTTCTACTAGAAGGAAGAAAAGAAAGAAGAAAGGAAGGAAGGCAGGAAAGAAGAGAGGGAAGGAGGAAAGGAGAGAGGGAGAAAGAAAGGTAAGCCTAGGGCTTCTTTGAGAAATGACCAATTCCATGTCTGCATTAAGAGATATTCAAGATGATTCTGGAATGGACTGATACAGTGGTGATTAATATTTAATTAAACTATAGTTTCTTTTGCATGGTTTTTGGGATCTGGGTTTTATTTTACAATTAAAAAAAATAGAACAGTAAGGTGGTATGTCATACTTTTGGCTCCATGAAAATGAAAACAGCTCAACACTAGTTTATTACACCTTGAACATCCCATGCATTTCTATTACCTATGTGGTTTCTAAAAGTCTTTGAGCCTATGAATTATGCTCCAGTCTTTCCACATCTTTTAATTTTTCAAAGTCTTGGAAAAATTTGTCTTGACTGCCTTCTGAGCATAGAGTTCTCTCATTTCTGTGACTATGAAAGAATGAATATCACAGTAAAACCCATATCTGGGGGTTCCTGTTAAGTGACTGGTGATGCAAATAAATCCATCATACATATTGGAAGATTGCAACTGTATTTAAAGATCCTACAAGTATATGTTTTATGCACTTTTTATCGTGATAAATGGCTAGCCAGATATCTTCTATAATAAATATTTGTGTGAATTTATTTTTGATATGTGAAATTTGGATACAATAGTGCCTGCTTATGGCAGTGCATCAGCACATCCCCAAAGATAAAGATAACTAAACAGGAAGGGTCTTTTCAAAGAGCTGTTTCCCAGATAGAAATAATAAATAAATAAATAAATAATTTGCATGTGTATCCTAAAGGAAATCAGTCCTGAATATTCATTGGAAGGATGCTGAAGCTGAAGCTCCAATGCTTTGGCCACCTGATGTAAAAAACTGACTCCTTGGAAAAGACACTGATGCTGGGAAAGATTGAAGGCAGGAGAAGAAAGGGACAACAGAGGATGAGACGGTTGAATGGCATCACCAACTTGATGGACACACATTTGAGCAAGCTCTTGGAGTCAGTGAAGGACAGGGAAGCCTGATGTGCTGCAGTTCATGAGGCTACAAAGAGTTGGACACGACTGAGTGACTGAACTGAACTGAATTGATCCTAATTATACTTTAAATCTAGCATAATTTTACTTTCATGTATCTCCAATACATATATCAATGAAAGCACAACTGCAATCTACTTCCACTCATGATATTCAACTTTACAATGCTGTGAAAGTAATGGCATTCAGTAGAAACAGTAAGTCAAAATTTTACTTTTGATTTTTTCCTCAGACTAGTGATATAAAGCAGGACACTCTCTCTGACGCTGAGCAGTGGCAGCAGCCACAATAACTAGTTGGCCATACAATGATGAGGGCAAAGAAGTGACACACTTAAAACCATCCTGTACCCATACCACCTTTCTGTTCTTTTATTTTCAGTCCTGTATTCAATAAATTACATGAGATGTTCAACACTTTATTAAAAAATAGGCTTTGTTAGATGATTTTGCCCAACTGAAAGCTAATATAACTGTTCTGACCACGTTTTAGGTAGTTGAAGCTAAGCTATGATTGGTAGGTTACATGTTTTAAACACACTTTTATGGTATTTGCAACTCACAATAGGGTGTTGAATGCCAAATTGCTTAAGTTGTGTCCAACTCTTAGTGATGGTATGGACTCTTTTAGCTTTCCAGGCTCCTTTGTCCATGGGAGTCTCCAGGCAAGAATATTGTAGTGGGTTGCCATGTCCTCCTCCAAGGGATCTTCCTGACCTAGGGATTGAACCCACCTCTCTTATGTCTCCTGCATAAGCTGACAAGTTTTTTTTTTTTTTTTTTTTTCCACTAGCATCATCTGGGAAGCCCTCACAATGGGTTTATTAGGAAATAACTCCATGGCAAGTTCAGGGAGATCTGTATATATACAGATTTGTATATATACAAGCAAATGTTAATAATACAATACAGTTAGAAAGAGAAAATAAACAGCATCTTAAATAAATATAATGAGACTGAAGAACAAACCAAAATAAAGTCTACAAAAAACTAGATTTCCTTGAAAAAAGGAGAAATCATGATAAATAAATTGGGACAATTAACAGAGATTATATTATAGAAAGACTGCTGAAAGGGAGGAACGTGTGAGAGATTTCTAACATGAAGACTAATATGAAGCAATAGGGAATATGAGCAACATATTAAACATGATGATGGAAGAAATTTAGAGGTCAGTAATTTCAAATATTTTGGAAAGCAAAATGAAGTCAAAGATACATCACATTGGTTGTTCTGTGTTCAAACTCATTACAAAATAACAGCCACCCAGCAGAAAAGTTTAGCTATGGGTGCAGCAATAAATATGTTACACAAAATGTATATACCAGGCTCCTCCGTCCATGGGGTTTTCCAGGCAAGAGTACTGGAGTGGACTGCTACTGCCTTCTCCGACACACAAAATATCTATGTTAAATAGCATAAAGGCACAAATAAAATAGCTCAAAGAAAAAATGATGTCAAGATCTTTTCATAAAGGAAAAAATATAATTAATGATGAACAAAGTAGAAAAGAAAGAATCTTCCTTTGGGAAGGCACACGCAATTACATAGAAGTTGAATAGGGACTAAAACATTCATTAGAGGGATGGTATGGGGAGGGAAGTGGGAGGGAGGCTCAGGATGGGGAACACGTGTACACCTGTGGTGGATTCATGTTGATGTATGGCAAAACCAATACAATATTATAAAGTAACCTGCCTCCAATTAAAATAAATAAATTTAAATTAAATAAAAAAGAAAATTTATTCATTCCAAAGATGACTTAGAATGAGGTAAATGCTCAATTGGAAGAAATCATTTTATTTTTTATTTTTAAAATTTTTATTTTTACTTTATTTTACTTTACAGTACTGTATTGGTTTTGCCATACATTGACATGAATCCACCACGGGTGTACATGCATTCCCAAACTTGAACCCCCTCCCACCTCCCTCCCCATAACATCTCTCTGGGTCATCACTGTGCACCAGCCCCAAGCATGCTGTATCCTGCGTCGGACATAGACTGGCGATTCGATTCTTACATGATAGTACACCTGTTACAATGCCATTCTCCCAAATCATCCCACCCTCTCCCTCTCCCTCTGAGTCCAATAGTCTGTTCTACACATCTGTGTCTTTTTTGTTGTCTTGCATACAGGGTCGTCATTGCCATCTTTCTAAATTCCATATATATGTGTTAGTATACTGTATTGGTGTTTTTCTTTCTGGCTTACTTCACTCTGTACAATCGGCTCCAGTTTCATCCATCTCATCAGAACTGATTCAAATGAATTCTTTTTAACGGCTGAGTAATACTCCATTGTGTATATGTACCACAGCTTTCTTATCCATTTATCTGCTGATGGACATCTAGGTTGTTTCCATGTCCTGGCTATTATAAACAGTGCTGTGATGAACATTGGGGTACATGTGTCTCTTTCAATTCTGGTTTCCTTGGTGTGTTTGCCCAGCAGTGGGATTGCTGGGTCGAAGCAGAAGATATTAAGAAGAGGTGGCAAGAATACACAGAAGAACTGTACAAAAAAGATCTTCATGACCCAGATAATCATGATGGTGTGATCACTAATCTAGAGCCAGACATCCTGGAATGTGAAGTCAAGTGGGCCTTAGAAAGCATCACTACGAACAAAGCTAGTGAAGGTGATGGAATTCCAGTGAGCAGTTTCAAATCCTGAAAGATGATGCTGTGAAAGTCCTGCACTCAATATGCCAGCAAATTTGGAAAACTCAGCAGTGGCCATTGAACTGGAAAACATCAGTTTTCTTCCAATTCCAAAGAAAGGCAATGCCAAAGAATGTTCAAACTACCACACAATTGCACTCATCTCAATATTAAAAATATAGCAAAATACATTCACCTTCTTATGAAAAATTGATTATTCATAATTTTATTTCTTTACACTTTCTCATCAAAATTTTGTCAAAATAATTTTATTCTTTGGATCCAGGTGGTATTAATACTTTTTTCCATTGTATATTTACTTTTAATTATTATTATTATTATTATTATTTTTACTGGTAAAAAATATTATGACTTGGAAGAAATTATTTTAAAACTGAGGCAAATGAATATAAGCTTTGCAAAGAAAGCTAACAAAAAAAGATAAAATACACAATTTACACAGTATATGACCTAACTTTACAAATGCTCAATAAAAGACTTAATTATAAATCGTTATGAATAATGAAGAAAATAAGAATTTAAAAGAGGAGTTTGATAATTAGATTTTAGTTCTGGTGAAGAGAATGAACAAGAGTATACAAATTAAAAGCAATAAATAATGTCATACAGGATTTTCTTTTATTAGTTCTTAATATAATTTCTGATTCTCCAGATGAAGAATTAAGATGAATTTATCAGAAATTATAAAAAGTCAATTACATATACATTTTTGTCAATTTCCTGAAATTGCATAATTTTATTGACTTATTCTCTAAATCAGTTTGACTTCCAAGAGCAAGAGTGGGAATTTCTTCTCCAGGGTCCCCCTGTCGCCTGGTGATGAGTACATTAATGGAAACTGGAAAAGGGTGGGGAGGATTCACTCAGCCGTGGCCATCGCTGCTCCCATTCCCTTAAGAATTTATCTGGGAAGGGTTCTCCTGGGGAGGAGACAGAAAGGGAGAGAAGACAGGCTCCCACACAGAGTAGATTTTGTGGAAATGCATTTGGTTATATGAGGGATGAGGGCTTCTAGCATCTGGATACTCTCTATTTTCTATGCTTCTCAGTCTTCTGCACTGCTTCTGGCTTTCCAAAAACCTTTTTGGCCCTTTTATGAAGTACTGTGTGTGCATGCTTGTTCAGTTTCTCAGTCGTGTCCAGCTCTTCGTGATCTCATGGACTGTGGCTGCTAGGCTCCTATTCCCATGGGATTTCCCAGGCAAGAATACTGAAGTGGGTTGCTATTTTCTTATCCAGGGGATCTTCCCTACCCAGGGATCAAACACACACCTCCTGCATTGGCAGGCAGATTCTTTACCACTGAGCCAGCTGGGAATCCTTATGAAGTACTGTATATTAGGGAACTTAAATATGACAGTGTCCAAACCATGGCTGAAAGACAGATATCCCCCAAAGAGCAGCTTATGAAGCTTGGTGACCTGGAAGTGATGGTAATACTTGAACTCCACACTGGGGAAAGTCTCTCACAATATGAGCAAAAAAAAACCAAAAACCAAAAGAGCAAAAACCTCAAACAAGTTGAATTATTCATTTCAAAACAGGTGTAAGTTTATATCCCATCACATGCCCACTAAAGGTAATTAGAGAAAGTTAAAAAAAAATAAATTGCAGTGTTGAATTATAAACATCTATTACATTTTGCACAAGCATTTAAGACCGTCATTTTGTACATTCATAAGACTTTACAATATTTTGACATTTCTTTCTGTTTATTGGGGTGTTAGAGGTGACAAGTGTTGTTTATATATCCCTGGGTAGCATGACACCTGCCCTCTCCTTGTTCTTAGTCAGAAAGAGGTTTATTTCCCTACTCTGTCACCATCTAGCTATGCAATCTTAGATAGTGTGTGTGTGCTCACTCAGGCGTGTCCCACTCTTTGCAACTCCATGGGGGAGCCCACTCGGTTCTTCTGTCCATGGAATTTTCCAGGCAAGAATACTAGAGTGAAGCCATTTCCTTCTCTAGGGGTGCTTCCTGATCTAAGGTTCGAACCCACATCTCCTGAGTTCCTGCATTGGCAGATGGATTCCTTACCACTAGCGCCATCTAGGAAGGCCATCTTAGATTTAGTAATGGCTAACATTTATGGAATGTTAAATAATGCCTGGTACTCTTTTAAGTCCTTTACATGTATTTACTCATTTAACTCCAAATCAGTGAAGTATATATTATTATTTTCATGCCACTTTATCACTTTATCACAGAGATTGTAAACTTTTTCAATTTGCACGGTCTTTATTTGCTGAGTTGATTTTGAATATTGACATTTTGAATGTAAAACTCCTAATAATGAATTGTGTACTCTGCTCACTTTCCTTGTATGTCACTACATTTATGATCCTCTGGATTTCTCTTCTAAACAGTAAGCTAATAGGGCCATCAGGAAAACTATATAGTGGATAATTATTCAATAATTCTGCTACCATTCTTTAGAAATTAAAAAAAAATTATACCTCAAAACATTTAAGGTTTAAATTAAACTTAAATTTATATGAACAAAAGTAGAGTAGCTCAGTCTAAATTCACAGTTGCATGGCCTAAAATTTAGTGCTCCAACTTAAACTGAATTTGAATACTTACTATAGTTTCCTTATGAAAATAATAGCATGTTGACAGACAGGTGTGTTTGAAGGAGTAGCTCTGAGGCTGAGAATTTCTGTAGTGGGAGAGAAGTAAGAATTAATCCTATGAAGTAAGGTGTCCCTTGTAAAGCCTCACATTTAGGATAAGGACCATGACCTATATACAAGGGCATACTTAAAGAGTTGATCAACTAATAGGATTATATGCTTTAAGGCAACATTTCTTTAGGTCTCTATTGCTTCAGTTCACTGCTAGGGGCACTTAATGCCTTTGATGTAAAATGTCTTGTCTCTGCTTGAAACGGTGGCCAGGGAAGCTTCAGCAGGGAAACCAACTGACCCTTATTACCAGGAAGCAGAAGGTGTCAAAAATGAGTGCTTGGTCTTTCATTTTATTGAGCTATTTATTTTTAGGAGATAAATATTCTGTTTTAGATAAGCAAAAACAAACAAACAAATAAGTGTTTTTTTTTTTTTCTTTTTTCAGGTTTCAATAACAATGCATAATCTCTTTCTCAGAAAATTGAGTATGTACCTGCTCAGGGAAGACAAGCCAGAGCCAGGAGAGTCCTATTAGTAACTGGTCATTATTGTGCCAGGAGAGGACATAAAACTCCTGGTAATAGTAATGGTAGAACATAAGTTTTTCCAAATAGTATGCCAGTTAGTTTGTCGAAGAAAATTAATGGCTACCCTGTGGGTCAAAGTAAACCCACACTAGAAATACACCATAAAGAAAGAATTTTGGATTTTTATTAAGGTGATGATCTACCAAATAATATGAGTTAACCTGGATTTTCTGTTGAATACCTTAAAAACAGAGACTTCCACTTGCTTCATTCTCTTTGTTTACATATGTGCATAGATTCATTTGGGACCCAGTAGTTGAACTTGTTATGATTAATAAGAAAAGAACTTAGATACCAAATGATATGTTGGGGTCCATGCAAATAACTTTGCTGATTGGTTTATGATACAGTTGGTTTCTAAAATGAGTAGAGATAACATCACAAAAAACTATGAGGTTGGGTAGAATGTGATACTCTCTAAAGCCATGACTTCCCTGTTAGTTTGTGTGTCTGAATGTGGTAAGGGTTTGTTGGCTTAATAAATTGAAATTACTATATTTTATAGTTCTATGTATCAATTCATTAGGTTTGTATATCGTGTCCGACTCTTTGTGACCCCACAAACTGTAGCCCACTAGGCTCCTTAGTCCATGGAATTCTCCAGGCAGCAATGCTGGAATGGGTTGCCATTCCCATCTCAAGCGAGCCTTCCTGACCCACAGATCAAACCTAGGTCTCTGGCATAACAGGCAGATTCTTTACTATCTAAGCCACCAGAGAAGCCCATATACACTGATACTATGTTCTAAATCTGATTATTAGCAAGTTTTATTTTTAAATAATATTTGGGAGTTTCAAGTTATTATTAGTCATATTTTTTGCATTGCCCTTGAATTTTAGATTCTTTTTTAAATATAAATTTATTTATTTTAATTGGAGGTTAATTACTTTACAGTATTGTATTGGTTTTGCCATACATCAACATGAATCTGCCACAGGTATACACGTGTTCCCCATCCTGAACCCCTCTCCCTCCTCCCTCCCCGTACCATCCCTCTGGGTCATCTCAGTGCACCAGCCCCAAGCATCCAGTAGCATGCATCGAACCTGGACTGGCAATTCATTTCATATATGATATTATACATGTTTCAATGCCATTCTCCCAAATCATCCCCCCTCGCCCTCTCCCACAGAGTCCAAAAGACTGTTCTATACATCTGTGTCTCTTTTGCTGTCTCGCATACAGGGTTATCGTTACCATCTTTCTAAATTCCATATATATGCATTAGTATACTGTATTGGTGTTTTTCTTCCTGGCTTACTTCACTCTGTATAATAGGCTCCAGTTTCATCCACCTCATTAGAACTGATTCAAATGTATTCTTTTTAATGGCTGAGTAATACTCCATTGTGTATATGTACCACTGCTTTCTTATCCATTCATCTGCTGATGGACATCTAGGTTGCTTCCATGTCCTGGCTATTATAAACTGTGCTGCAATGAACATTGGGATACATGTGTCTCTTTCAATTCTGGTTTCCTCAGTGTGTATGTCCAGCAGTGGAATTGCTAGGTCATAAGGCAGTTCTATTTGCAGTTTTTTAAGGAATCTCACACTGTTCTCCATAGTGGCTGTAGTAGTTTGCATTCCCACCAACAGTGTAAGAGGGCTCCCTTTTCTCCACACCCTCTTCAGCATTTATTGCTTGTAGACTTTTGGATCGCAGCCATTCTGACTGGTGTGAAGTGGTACCTCATTGAGGTTTTGATATGCATTTCTCTGATAATGAGTGATGTTGAGCATCTTTTCATGTGTTTGTTAGCCATCTGTATGTTTTCTTTGGAGAAATGTCTATTTAGCTCCTTGGCCCACTTTTTGATTGGGTCATTTATTTTTCTGGAATTGAGGTGCAGGAGTTGCTTGTATATTTTTGAGATTAGTTGTTTGTCAGTTGCTTCATTTGCTATTATTTTCTCCCATTCAGAAGGGTGTCTTTTCACCTTGCTTATAGTTTCCTTTGTTGTGCAGAAGCTTTTAAGTTTAATTAGGTTCCATGCGTTTATTTTTGCCTTTATTTCCAGAATTCTGGGAGGTGGGTCATAGAGGATCCTGCTGTGATGTATGTCGGAGAGTGTTTTGCCTATGTTCTCCTCTAGGAGTTTTATAGTTTCTGGTCTTATGTTTAGATCTTTAATCCATTTTGAGTTTATTTTTGTATATGGCATTAGAAAGTGTTCTAGTTTCATTCTTTTACAAGTGGTTGGCCAGTTTTCCCAGCACCACTTGTTAAAGAGATTAAAAATTCCAACATATGGAAGCTGAACAACATGCTGCTGAATAACCAACAAATCACAGAAGAAATCAAAAAAGAAATCAAAATATGCATAGAAATGAATGAAAATGAAAACACAACAACCCAAAACCTGTGGGACACTATAAAAGCAGTGCTAAAGTGAAAGTTCATAGCAATACAGGCATACCTCAAGAAACAAGAAAAAAAGTCAAATAAATAACCTAACTGTACAACTAAAGCAATTAGAAAAGGAAGAAATGAAGAACCCCAGGGTTAGTAGAAGGAAAGAAATCTTAAAAATTAGGGCGGAAATAAATGCAAAAGAAACAAAAAAGACCATAGCAAAAATCAAAAAAGCCAAAAGCTGGTTCTTTGAAAGGATAAATAAAATTGACAAACCATTAGCCAGACTCATCAAGAAACAAAGGGAGAAAAATCAAATCAATAAAATTAGAAATGAAAATGGAGAGATCACAACAAACAACACAGAAATGTGAAGGATCATAAGAGACTACTATCAGAAATTATATGCCAATAAAATGGACAATTTGGAAGAAATGGACAAATTCTTAGAAAAGTACAACCTTCCAAAACTGAACCAGGAAGAAATAGAAAATATTAACAGACCTATCACAAGCACAGAAATTGAAACTGTAATCAGAAATCTTCCAGCAAACAAAAGCCCAGGTCCAGATGGCTTCACAGCTGAATTCTACCAAAAATTTAGAGAAGAGCTAACACCTATCCTACTCAAGATCCTCCAGAAAATTGCAGAGGAAGGTAAACTTCCAAACTCATTCTATGAAGCCACCATCACCCTAATACCAAAACCTGACAAAGATGCCACAAAAAAAGAAAACTACAGGCCAATATCACTGATGAACATAGATGCAAAAATCCTGAATTTTAGATTCTTAATAAGATTGATTTGCTAAAATGTGATTAATTCAATCTAATTATTAAATATATTCTAGCATGAGACTAATTTTGTTTGGAGACACCTAAATCTATGTAGTATAAAAGATAGAATAAATAATTAAAATTAGATTCATTCCTTGTGTCCAAAATCAAAGAACCAGCAGTGACAGCAAGAAATAGGTGTGTCATTAGTAATTTATGAGAACAAGAAAAACAAATCTCGGTGGTCAATTATCTCAGTAAGATGCTAAAATATCTGGTATGGTTTTGAGCATAAAAACTATCTGAATACTGTTCTCACTGTTAAACTTGCTAAGCAAATCAAGGAAAACTAAAGCCAAATTTAGATTTGGGGGACAGGGGGAGGGGAAAAAATAGAGAGACTGAAATAATTCAAAATTTTCCTAAAACCACAGACACGTGTTTTATTTAAGGTGCTGCATTTTGTTGCTGTCACTGATGTGACAAAAAGATTGCTACTGGATTCTAAATTTCATATTTTGATAATGAACTACAAACAACAGTTGGTTTTGGTAGCCAGATAAGTTCCCCCCTTAGCATTGTTCCCTTTGGATTTCTATCAGGTGAGAACTGAGGGTGCTTGCAGTCAGTGCTTGCTACAATGGTTAATTTCATGAGTCGACTTGACTGGGCCACAGGTGCACAGGTGTATTTGTTTAAATGTTATTCCGGATGTGTGTGATGGTGTTTCTGGATGAGAATAACAGTTGAATGGGTAGATTGAGTAAACCAGACAGCCTTCCCTGATGTGAGAGGGTCTCAGTCAATCTCTTGAAGGCCTGAATAGAAAAAAAGGCTGAGCAAGAGAGACTTTACTTTCTGCCAGATGATCTACAAGTTGAGACATCAGTTCACTCCTGCCTTCAGTTTCAGATGGGAACTTAAACCACCAAATCTCCTGTTTCTCAGGCCTTCAGACTGAAAATTTGAAACTCCTCAGTCTCCATCATCCTTTAAATTCAGTCTAAGCAAAGGGACTGCCCAGTCTCAAGAGCCAAGGTAGATAGGAAGAGCAAATAGGGGAAAAAGAAGGCAAAATTGAGTTACTTTAAGAATGATTTATTTCTCTCCAGCAATTCATGAAATGATATATTTTTTTGTTGTTGAAAACTGAGGCTTAGAGAATTTGTTACTTAATCAAACTTGTTAATGTTAGATCAGTAACTCAGGTCTATTTCAAACCTTCTACTGCACCATACCATTGGTCTCCAGGAAACCTGCTCCAGAGAGAAAGGAAAACATTGGCTTCATGGATGTTAGCCATGTGTAGGTTCTACAAAGACTCATAATCAAAGGGTCACATCCCTGATATAAGGCTCTGCTCTTGCCATTTTGTAATACTTTATAGTTTTATTTTTGAATCCTTGTTTTGGAAGTGAAGTCTGATAAGACAGTTGTGGAGCGTGAGCAGAAATTACATGCACAGTTTGTGAATCTGCTACCATTTCTTGCTGATATATTTGCATATAGCCTTCATGCTGCCTTGTGAACACAGTGGGCACATGATAAACGGTAGTACAGCAAGACTCGCAGGAATAGTGTTACATCTGTGACTGAACAAGCAGAGGCACAGATAGCCCCAAAGTGCCATGCTTGCCACTGAAACCAAAATTTGCTTCAAACACACACAAAAGGCAACAATTGATTTCCTGTGAACAAGGAATGAACAAGAAAACCTATAACACTTTTTTTTCTTACTCATGCCCCCTTTCTATATTAGCTACCCAATTGCACTGAAAGTGAGGACATAGAGTAAAAGAAAACTTCTCCCTTACTCACTGGGAAGATGAAGCATATCAAGAAGTGGAATGAAATTTTTTGAGCTAATTCTGTATATTGATCCTACTATTCTAGTAAGACAGACTAGCATATGCTGCTGCTAAGTCGCTTCAGTCGTTTCTGACTCTGTGTGACCCCATAGATGGCAGCCCATAAGGCTCCCCTATCCCTGGGATTCTCCAGGCAAGAACACTGGAGTGGGTTGCCATTTCCTTCTCCAATGCATGAAAGTGAAAAGTAAAAGTAAAGTCACTCAGTCTTGTCCGACTCTTCGCGACGTCATGGACTGCAGCCCTCCAGGCTCCTCTGTCCATGGGATTTTCCCGGCAGGAGTACCGGAGTGGGTTGCCATTGCCTTCTCCGAGCATATGCATGTGTGAGATAAAAATATAAATTGTGCAATTTTGGTGATTCTGTTTGCTCCTCTTTTTGCATTTAAAAGAAACATTGCAGAATATGAAGACAAATGGCAAAATCCATATGAATAATTAAATTTCATTTTTAGTTAGAATAACATTAAATAGCAAATATAGAACACTATGACAAGTCAAAAGACAGAATAGAAGCTATATATTTTCATATATTTAAGGGCATTTTTTTTCTACTTTTTGAAGAGGGGCCCTATGTGCTTAGTCTACAGTCAGTCCCACAAATTATGTAGCTGACCCTCAGCAAGGAGTAATATTGATTTTGATTGTTTTTAGTTGCAATATTCAGAATCTAGTTTTCTGACAAGGGATTGAACCCTTACCCCTTGCACTGGGAATGCTACATCTTAACCACTGGATTACCAGTGAAGTACCAAGAATAACAGTGATTTCTAGAAAAACACATGGAATTCATTTATTTCAGTGGTTCGCAACCTTCAGTATGAATCAAAATTACCAGAAGATATTTTTTAAGGGATATCTATATCCAAACCTAAAGGTTCAGATTCAGTTGGTCCCATATGGGATGTACCACTTTTTTAAGTTCCATGGATGATGCAAATGTACGATAAGGATCAAGAACCACTGGCATAGATATTTCCATGCTTACAAAAACTCTAATTATATCAAATGCCTAATCTCAATTAGAGGCTACATATTTTAATAACAGCTTTCTAGAGATAATGCTTCAAACAGAGAGTAGGGAAATAATAGCAAACTAGGGAGGGAACTTTGGGGAACTGGGAGTATATTTTCAAATCACCTGTTTCATCTAGATATAGGATAGTTTATATATGGTATTTTAACCAAAATGAAATCTAAACAAAAAGTTCAAGAGCTCACTGTTAAACAATGGAGTTATTGTTTGCTTATGGAAATAACATGTTTAATGCTTAAATTATTAATTTAGTTATTTTACAATTACCTTAGCCATAGAGAAAATAGATTGGCATTTACATTTTTAAAAATTTTTCTAAATAAATATAATAAGGTATAATAAGGTCTGACTCAAGATTCTCTTGACCAATCTTAAGTAGATTTGGTTGCTATTTAGATTCACAGTTGGCAGAGGGATTGCTATTTTTCTTCCTGCATGTATGTGGCTACATCTTCTCTCTAGAGCTTCTTAACAAGGATCTTCTTCTTCTCTTTTTTTGTTAAGGATGGAAAGTTAATGTGATAGGAATTAAAGAGACATTCTTGGGTGAGCACAAAAAGAATAGCCCTTTCCACAAAATGTAGGGAACTGTTGGAGTTTATTTCAAAAATAAATGTTAAAATATTTTTACTCCTTTCAATAATATTGACTCCATAAAAATTATATTCAATCCCAGAGATATCCTATACTTCATAAAGAATCCTCTTTATTGCAGAGTAAAGGATTTATTAAAGATGTCTTAAATATTTTACTAAATATCTCTACAATACAAATGTTAATGAAGGATCCAAAAAATAGGTGTTCTCTAAGTAAACAAGTAAGGGGGACACTTAAATAGAATTCTATTTGATTTTGGTTAGCTTACTCTGCAAAATTTTTCATGCAAATATATATCAGGCATTTTTAAGATGCTTTTGGACCTAAAGACTAGGAATATTCTTTTTTTAAAAGCCATTATTTCCCACTAAAGTAAAAGTGGCTAATTCAGTTGGACCAAGTAACAACTGAATGTTTGAAATGTAAAGAAAGTTGTGTGATTTTTTTTCTTTTTGTGTCTTGAATATGTCTGCATATTCTCAGTATGGGATTCAGTGGGTAAGTTAGATAAGTAACAGAAACTTTCTCTAATTCAAGGGCAAAGATGGAGAAGCTATTTTGGGGCTTCAGGTGTAAGGTCTATCCTTCAATTTAAATTTATTAGAATATAAAACTGACATTTGATCCCTATCTTCAAGCAAATGTTCCTAGACCTTAGTTCATTCAGTCTAGTTCATACAACCCATTGAAAGAAGACTAGGAAAGACTAGTGTGCTAGAATGTATAGTTTTAAGGAATATTTTAGTTATCACAAGTCATATTAAGTTGATTTTCTATGAAATAACTTTTTAAAGTTTTTAAACACATTCTAGATCTTTTGATATAAATGTTCCAAGATTACTTAGTGAAACTGGTAGATTTATAGCTTTTGCTGCTAATTTTTTTTTTTTTTTTTTTTTTACAATAGTGACTGTTTACCAAACATTTAAAAATGAAGAATTGTATAGTGGACAGTGAATTACAATTTCCTCTCTAGTTACAATTTCCATGGATGACAAGTGGGTACAAATACTTTCAGAGAGTTTACTACAATTATACACATTACATATATATGTGTATATGTATGTGTATGTAGGTAAATTTTATCATATAATAATCTTAATTAATATTATTTTGACATAAACCTTATCTTAATTAGCTTTTCCTTTCAGATCAATAGATTTCCTATGCCCATAAGCAGATGAACAGATAAGGAAGTTGTGGTACATATACACAAGGGGATATTACTGAGCTACATAAATGAACACATTTGAGTCAGTTCTAATGAGGTCTATGAACCTGGAGCCTATTATACAGAGTGAAGTAAGTCAGAAAGAGAAAGACAAATACTGCATATTAGCGCATATACATGGAATTTACAAAGACGGTACCGATAATCCTGCATGCAGGGCAACAGAGGAGACACAGATTTAAAGAACAGACTTTTGGACTCAGTGGGAGAAGGCAAGGATAGGATGACTTGAGAGAATAGCATTGAAATGTGTACATTACCATATGTAAAGTAGATGACCAGCTCAAGTTCAATGCATGAAGCAATGCACACAAAGTCAGTGCTCTGGGACAACACAGCAGGATAGGGTGGGGAAGGAGGTGGGAGGGAGAGTCAGGATGGGGGTCACATGTATACCTGTGGCCAATTCATCCTCTGTTGTCCCCTTCTCCTCCTGCCTTCAATTTTTCCCAGCATCAGGGTCTTTTCAAATGAGTCAGTTCTTCACATCAGGTGGCCAAATTATTGAAGTTTCAGCCTCAGCATCAGTCCTTCCAACGTATATTCAGGACTGATTTCCTTTAGGATGGACTGGTTGGATTTCCTTTCAGACCAAGAGATTCTCAAGAGTCTTCTCCAACACCAAATTTCAAAAGCATCAACTCTTTGGTGCTCAACTTTCTTTATAGTCCAATTCTCACATCCATATATGACCCCTGAAAAAACCATAGCCTTGCCTAGACAGACCATTGTTGGCAAAGCAAAGTCTCTGCTTTTTAACAGAACCTTGTGCACCAGAACTCAGGAGAAAGGAGCAGGGACCCTATAAGAGACTGGCCCAGACTTGCCTATGAGTGTCCAGGAGTCTCCAGTGAAGACATGGGTCAGTGGTGGCCTGCTGCAGTGTTGAGGGCACTGAGTGTAGCAGTACATGCATGGGATCTTTTGAAGAAGGTCACCACTATCTTCATTACCTTCACCACCACAGTTTAGCCCCAGATAAATATCAAAGAGAGGGAACACAGCTCCACCCATCAACAGAAAACTGGATTAAAGACTTGCTGAACACAGAAGAACTGTACAAAAAAGATCTTCACTATCCGGATAATCACGATGGTGTGATCACTCATCTAGAGCCAGAGATCCTGGAATGTGAAGTCAAGTGGGCCTTAGAAAGCATCACTACAAACAAAACTAGTGGAGGTGATGGAATTCCAGTGGAGCTGTTTCAAATCCTGAAAGATGATGCTGTGAAAGTGCTGCACTTGATATGCCAGTAAAATTGGAAAACTCAGTAGTGACCACAGGACTGGAACAGGTCAGTTTTCATTCCAATCCCAAAGAAAGGCAATGTCAAAGAATGCTCAAAATACCGCACAATTGCACTCATCTCACATGCTTTTAAAGTAATGCTCAAAATTCTCCAAGCCAGGCTTCAGCAACACGTGAACCGTGAACTTCCTGATGTTCAAGCTGTTTTTAGAAAAGGCAGAGGAACCAGAGATCAAAAAGAGAGTTCCAGAAAAACATCTATTTCTGCTTTATTGACTATGCCAAAGCCTTTGACTGTGTGGATCACAAAAAACTGTGGAAAATTCTTCAAGAGATGGGAATACCAGACCACCTGACCTGCCTCTTGAGAAATCTGTATGCAGATCAGGAAGCAATAGTTAGAACTGGACATGGAACAACAGACTGGTTCCAAATATCAAAAGGAGTATGTCAAGGCTGTATATTGTCATCTGCTTATTTAACTTATATGCAGAGTACATCATAAGAAAGGCTGGACTGGAAGAAGCACAAGCTGGAATCAAGATTGCTGGGAGAAATATCAATAACCTCAGATATGCAGATGACACCACCCTTATGGCAGAAAGTGAAGAGGAACTAACAAGCCTCTTGATGAAAGTGAAAGAGGAGAGTGAGAAAGTTGGCTTAAAGCTCAACATTCAGAAAATGAAGATCATGGCATCCGGTCCCATCACTTCATGGGAAATAGATGGGGAAACAGTGGAAACAGTGTCAGACTTTATTTTTTTGGGCTCCAAAATCACTGCAGATGGTGACTGCAGCCATGAAGTTAAAAGACGCTACTCCTTGGAAGAAAAGTTACGATCAAGCTAGATAGCATATTCAAAAGCAGAGACATTACTTTGCTGACTGAGGTCCGTCTAGTCAAGGCTATGGTTTTTCCAGTAGTCATGTATGGATATGAGAGTTAGACTGTGAAGAAGGCTGAGCGCCGAAGAATTGATGCTTTTGAACTGTGGTGTTGGAGAAGACTCTTGAGAGTCCCTTGGACTGCAAGAAGATCCAACCAGTCCATTCTAAAGGAGATCAGCCCTGGGATTTCTTTGGAAGGAATGATGTTAAAGCTGAAACTCCAGTACTATGGCCACCTCATGCAAAGAGTTGACTCATTGGAAAAGACTGATGCTGGGAGGGATTGGGGGCAGGAGGAGAAGGGGATGACCAAGGATGAGATGACTGGATGGCGTCACTGACTCGATGGAAGTGAGTCTGAGTGAACTTTGGGAGATGGTGATGGACAGGGAGGCCTGGTGTGCTGCGATTCATGGGGTAAGCAAAGAGTCGGACACGACTGAGTGACTGAACTGAACTGAACTGAGCATGACCCCACCCATCAGAATAAGACCCGGTTTCATCCTCAGTCAGTCTATCCCATCAGGAAGCTTCCATAAGCCTCTTATCCTTCTCCAGTAGAGGGCAGACAGATGGAAAACCACAATCACAGGAAACTAACCAATCTGATCACATGGACCACAGCCTTGTCTAACTCAGTGAACTATGAGTCATGCCTTGGAAGGCAACCCAAGACAGAAGGGTCATGGTGGAGAGTTCTGACAAAATGTGGTCCACTGGAGAAGGGAATGGCAAACCACTTCAGTATTCTTGCCTTGAGAACCCCATAAACACTATGAAAAGGCAAAAAGATAGGACACTGAGAGAGGAACTCCCCAGGTCAGTAGGTGCCCAATATGCTATTGGAGATCAGTGGAGAAATAACTCCAGAAAAAATGAAGAGATGGAGCCAAAGCAAAAAGAACACCCAGTTGTGGATGTGACTGGTGATGGAAGCAAGGTCTAATGCTATAGAGAGCAATATTGCATAGGAACCTGGAATGTTAGGTCCATGAATCAAGGCAAATTGGAAGTGGTCAAACAGGAGATTGCAAGAAGTGTGAACGTCTTCATTTTATGATTCAGTGAACTAAAATGGACTGGAAGATACAATATGTGATACCTTAATTTACAGAACTGTTGTCCAGTAGTGTCAGTGTGGCCATCTGTGCAGGAATGAAAAATAAGAATGCCTGGCAGGGAAAAGACTGAGGCTGTTGAAAAGTATTGTAAACTTTAATAAATGATAAATTGTAGTGTTAATATAAATCAGATGAAAATATAATTTATTATTTTAATACAGAGTGTACTATATGGTAAGGTTGGTATATAGGAACTTAAAAGGCTCATTAAGTAGATTTTGCCTTCTTAGAAGTATATCCCAATAAAGTTCATTGATTTGCCAAAACAGCAGATTATATGCACACAAGTTAAAACTGAAGGTATGAGGAAGACAGTACATGAGTGCTTTTCAAATCAAAGTAATTTACTCTGAACCAAAGTTCAGAGTGAAAGTGAGCAGGTTTTCTTCCAGTGCTGTGCTTTTGAGACTACACTGGGCAACTTTGCTCCATCTACCTAAATCGATGCTCTTAAAGATGATCCCTATCGATTAAGGAATTCATTTTGAATTAAATTCTCACACTGTCACACAGAAGAAAGTCTACAGAGAATAAAGCTACAATGATAAATCAGCTTTCTATCTCAGACCCAGTATCTGTGTGCTCTTTCTGCTTCCCTCACCACCAGCTCTAAGTAAAAACTGATGTTCTTGAAAACAGAGAGGGATTTTGAATTATGGCTCTTGGAACAACTAATAAAATAAGTTAACTTTTGTTTTGAAGACACTTCTATGTTAATTGTAACCTATAAACCATATGCTGGGCAATGAATATGATGTCTATAGTATACAGGGAACATAGTTTTTTAGTACATTCTTATTACCTAGTGGTGTTTTATACTTATTATTACATCTTGTACATTTTTGACAGGAATGCCAAAATGATACAGAAGGAATATTAAGCTTTTCTTAGAACTGGAATTAATAATTTGCAGCACCTAGTAGATGGCATTTACATAATAGGAGATCAAACTACAGTTTATCAGTTTAGTTCAACAAATATTTATCTGAATTCCTATAATATGCCAGATGATGTATAAGATTAGGGAGGCAAAAATGATTAAGACATAATTACTTTCCTCAAAGAACTAGTACAAGGAAACCTAAGGATGGGTATGATGATATGCAGAACATGGGAATTCCTTATAAGAAGGAACTAATGAGTCCTGACCTGAATGATACATGTTTCCTCTGTGTTTAAGGAGCACAGGTTCTCACACAAGTCTGACAATTACACCTTTAAAACATATTTAGTTCACTCTGTATGACAGAATCTAGGTCCATCCACATCTCTAATTATAAAGCACATATATCCCAATTAAATAAAATACTTTGTCTACTTCATTTTCATGTTTGTCATCTATCATTTCAGACATTTCTCCTTTGGAGTCTCTAACATCCTCAGTGTTTTTCCTTTCATTTTTTGAGAAAGGTCAGTTTTCTATCACTATTCCTTCTGTTCAAGTTCTTAGGAGGCAGTCAAGTCAATTGGTAACATACTTGGAGTCTTTGAGCTAGCAAGGAATCTGAGACTCACCTTCTCTGCCCTCATGCTGTTCATGAACACCAGGTGCCTGAAAATATTACATAACTTTAAAGTCACACATTTTTAATGGAAAAACAAAGACTAAGTTTTTAACTTTTAAACTTCTGGGAACTCAATTTACTACCAGTGGGAGGGAAGACTAATAAGGACATACTTCTAAAGGTAAAAAGGTAGGACTTTAAGTACGGAGTTTGTTAAGTGTTTAGTGTTACGATTTCAAACGTTTAGAGACAGACTTCAGTACACAATGGCCGTCTCCGTCAAAAGATAAAAGAGAGCGGACTACCAATTTCCTCCTTTTCCTTTGTTCCCATTTTCACTTTTGATGCTCTATCTTTTAGCACAGTTTTATAAGAAACAAACTGGGATGGTCCTGCTGGACTTCATTTCCAGCTTTTAAGTGCTGGCCATAGGGCAGGCAGCACTTCAAAGGGAGTCTGTCTGTAAAGATTATCAATCAACGGGAGAAAATAGACTCTTTCCTTAGAGAAAGGAAATTGTTTTTATCAGAAGTGTTCAGCAAAATAGAGAACCAGTGGGTCCAAAGCCAAACACCCTGATCTACATTAGTTTTATTTACCTATCTGAGAGTTGAAATGGGAATAAATAAAAGTTGTGTCTAAACTGGGAAGATTGACTAAGCTTTACTGAAATAATAGAGCATGGTTCTGTTTCTAGTGGATCTGGGACTAGAGAGCTGACTCCCTCTTTGGAGTATATGTCTGAGACCTAAGTGCTGTGTGACACTGTTCCAGGTTGTTTTAGTGTGATGGATCATACTCTTGGGCCCAAAGGATATTCACAACAAATTTGAAGTTCTAGGTGAATTTGCATTTAAAAAATAGTTTATTTTTCCACTTACATCTAGGTAAATGTAGCATTTCCCTTAATTATGAATTCTGACAACAAACCACTACAGTGTTATCAGTATCTGTTCATTTTAACCAGTCTAATTTGCAAATATTTCCAAATCATATTGCAAGTATCCTGAAACATTGCTAGGTAATTACAATAATATTTAGATGGTCAGTAAGATGTTATTTAATGAGTTGGGGTTCCCCAGTAGCTCAGTGGTAAAAACTCTACCTGCAATTTAGGAGATGCACATTCTGTCTCTGGCTCTGGAAGATCCCCTGGAGGAGGGCATGGCAACCCACTCCAGTATTTTTGCCTGGAGAACCCCATGGACAGAGGAGCCTGATAGACCACGGTCCATAGGGCCTCAGAGTCAGACACAACTAAAGTGACTTAGTATGCATTTAATAAGCTAATAAAGAAGCAAGTATATTATATTTATTAAAACTTATAATGACTAAATTTCAGTTTTATTCTAATCTATATGTTATGTTTTATGCATTTTATTTTATTTTTTTGCACAGTTTTATCTTTTAGCACAGTTTTATTAGAAACAAACTGGGATGGTCCTGCTGGACTTGGAAATTCATTTATTCATGTGCAAAATGGTAATTTTTAAAATTAATTAATTTTAATTGGAGGCTAATTACTTTACAATATTGTGTATAGCTTTTGCCATACATTGACATGAATCAGCCATAGGTGTACATGTGTCTGCCTTGTCCTGAACCTCCCTCCAACCTCCCTCTCCATCGAATCCCTCTGGTTTGTCCCAGTGGACCAGCTTTGAGTGCCCCGTTTCATGCATCGAACTTGGACTGGTGATCTCTTTCACATATGGTAATATACATGTTTCAATGCTATTCTCTCAAATCATCCCACCCTTGCCTTCTCTCACAGAGTCCAAAAGTCTATTCTTTATATCTGTGTCTCTTTTGCTGTCTTGCATATAGCGTCCTCACTACCATCTTTCTAAATTCCACATACATGCTTTAATATATTGTATTGATGTTTTTCTTTCTGACTTACTTCACTCTGTTTAATAGGTTCCAGTTTCACTTACCTCAGTAGAAATGATTCAAATGCATTCTTTTTAATAGTTGAGTAATATTCCATTGTGTATATGTACCAAAACTTTCCTATCCATTCATCTGCTGATGGACATCTAGGTTATTTCCATGTTGTAGCTATTGTAAACACTGCTGCAACGAACACTGGGGTACACGTGTCTCTTTCAATTCTGGTTTGCTTGGTGCGTATGTCCAGCAGTGGGACTGCTGGGTCATATGGCAGTTCTATTTCCAGTTTTTTTTTTTTTTTTTTTTTTTTTTAAGGAATCTACACACTGTTCTCCATAGTGGCTGTGCTAGTTTGCATTCCCACCAATAGTTTAACAGGGTTCACTTTTCTCCACACAATCTCCAACATTTATTGTTTGTAGACTTTTTGTTAACACCCATTTTGACAGCCATGAGATGGTACTTCATTGTGGTTTTGATTAGCATTTCTTTGATAATGAGTGATGTTGAGCATCTTTTCATGTGTTTGTTAGCCATCTGAATGTCTTCTTTGCAGAAATGTCTGTTTAGTTCTTTGGTCCATTTTTTTTCAGGTCGTTTATTTTTCTGGTATTGAGCTGCATGAGCTGCTTGTATATTTTTGAGATTAATTCTTTGTCAGTTGCTTCATTTGCTATTATTTTCTCCCATTCTGAAGGCTGTCTTTTCACCTTGTTTATAGTTCCCTTTGTTGTGCAAAATCTTTTAGTTTAATTAGGTCCCATGTGTTTATTTTTGCTTTTATTTTCATTACTCTGGGAGGTGGGTCATAGAGGATCTTGCTGTGATTTATGTCAGAGAGTGTTCTGCCTATGTTTTCCTCTAGGAGTTTTACAGTTTCTGGTCTTACATTTAGATCTTGAATCCATTTTGAGTTTATTTTTGTGTATGGTGTTAGAAAGTGCTCTAGTTTCATTCTTTTACAAGTGGTTGACCAGTTTTCCCAGCATCACTTGTTAAAGAGATTGTCTTTTCTCCATTGTGTATTTTTGCCTCTTTTGTCAAAGATAAGGTGTCCATAGGTGCATGGATTTATCTCTGGGCTTTCTATTTTGTTTCATTGATCTATATTTCTGTCTTTGTGCCAGTACCATACTGCCTTGATAACTGTAGCTTTGTAGTATAGTCTGAAGTCAGGCAGTTTGATTCCTCCAGTTCCATTATTCATTCTCAATATTGCTTTGGCTATTCAAGGTTTTTGTGTTTCCATACAAGTTGTGAAATCACTTGTTGCAGTTCTGTGAAAAATGCCATTGATAGCTTGATAGGGATTGCATTGAATCTATAGATTGCTTTGGGTAGTGTACTCATTTTCACTATATTCATTCTTCCAATCCGTAAACATGGTCTATTTCTCCATCTACTTGTGTCATATTTGATTTCTTTCATCAGTGTTTTATAGTTTTCTGTATATAGGTCTTTTTTTCTTTAGGTAAATTTATTCCTAAGTATTTTGTTGTTTTTGTTGCAATGGTGAATGGGATTGTTCCTTAATTTCTCTTTCTGTTTTCTTATTGTTAATGTATAGGAATGGAAGGGATTTCTGTGTGTTAATTTCATATCCTGAAATGTTACTATATACATTGAGTAGCTGTAGTAATTTTCTGGTGGTGTCTTTAGGGTTTTCTATGTGGACGATCATGTCATCTGCAAATAGTGAGAATTTTGTTTCTTCTTTTCCAATCTGGATTCCTTTTATTTCTCTTTCTTCTCTGATTGCTGTGGCTAAATCTTCTAAAACTATGTTGAAGAGTAGTGGTGAGAGTGGGCACCCTCATCTTGTTCCTGACTTTAGGGGATATGTTTTCAATTTTTTGCACTTGAGGATGATGTTTGCTGTAGGTTTATCATGTATGGCTTTTATTATGTTGAAGTATGTTCCTTCTATGTCTGCTTTCTGGAGAGTATTTATCATGAATGGGTGTTGAATTTTGTCAAAGGCTTTCTTTGTATTTACTGAGATAATCATATGGATTTCTTCTTTCAATTTGATAATGTGGTGTGTCACATTTATTGATTTGTCCTTGCATCCCTGGGATAAAGTCCACTTGGTCATGATGTATGATCTTTATATTATGTTGTTGGATTCTGTTTGCTAGAATTTGTTGACAATTTTTGCATCTATGCTCATCAGTGATATTGGCCTCTAGTTGTGTTTTTTGGTGGCATCTTTGTCAGGTTTTGGTATTAGGGTGATGGTGGCTTCATAGAATAAGTTTGGGAGTTTACCTTCCTCTGCAATTTTTTGGAAGAGTTTGGGTAGGATAGCTATTGGCTCTTCTCTAAATTTTTGGTAGAATTTCCCTGTGAAGCCATCAGGTCCTGGGCTTTCGTTTGTTGGAAGATTTCTGATTACAGTTTCAATTTCCATACTTGTGCTGGGTCTGTTAAGATTTTCTGGTTCAGTTTTGGAAGGTTATACTTTTCTAAGAATTAGTCCATTTCTTCCTAGTTGTCCATTTGATTGGCATATAGTTGCTTATGGTAGTCTTTTATGATCCATTGTATTTTTGTGTTGTCTGTTGTAATTTCTCCATTTTCATTTCTAATTTGTTGATTTGATTCTTCTCCCCTCCCCTCCCCTTTTTTTCTTGATGAGTCTGGCTAATAGTTTTTCTATTTTATCTTCTCAAAGAACCAGCTTTTAGTTTTGCTGATTTTTGTTATAGTCTCCTTTGTTTCTTTTTCATTTATTTATGCTCTTATTTCCATTATTTCTTTCCTTCTACTAACTTTGGGGTTCTTCATTTCTTCTTTTTGTAGTTGCTTTAGGTATAAAGTTAGGTTATTTATATGATTTTTCTCTTGCTTCTTGAGGCAAACTTGTATTGCTATGAAACTTCTTAGCACTACTCTTACTGAATCCCATAGGTTTTGGGTTGTCATGTATTCATTTTCATTTGTTTCTATGCATTTTTTGATTTCCTTTTAGATTTCTTCCATGATTTGCTGGTTATTCAGAACTGTGTTGTTTAGCCTTCATTTGTATATATTTTTAATAGTTTTCTTTTTTTTTTTCCTGTCAGTTCAGTTCAGTCGCTCAGTCGTGTCTGACTCTTTGTGACCCCATGAATTGCAGCACACCAGGCCTCCCTGTCCACCACCAACTCCCAGAGTTCACTCAGACTCACATCCATTGAGTCAGTGATGCCATCCAGCCATCTCATCCTCTTTCGCCCCCTTCTCTTCCTGCCCCCAATCCCTCCCAGCATCAGAGTCTTTTCCAATGAGTCAACTCTTCGCATGAGGTGGCCAAAGTACTGGAGTTTCAGCTTAAGCATCATTCCTTCCAAAGAAATCCCAGGGCTGACCTCCTTCAGAATGGACTGGTTGGATCTCCTTGCAGTCCAAGGGACTCTCAAGAGTCTCCTCCAACACCACAGTTCAAAAGCATCAATTTTTGGTGCTCAGCTTTCTTCAGTCTAACTCTCACATCCATACATGACCACTGGAAAAACCATAGCCGTAACTAGACAGACCTTTGTTGGCAAAGTAATGTCTCTGCTTTTTAATATGCTATCTAGGTTGGTCATAACTTTCCTTCCAAGGAGTAAGCGTCTTTTAATTTCATGGCTGCACTCACCATCTGCAGTGATTTTGGAGCCCAAAAACATAAGGTCTGACACTGTTTCCACTGTTTCTCCATCTATTTCCCATGAAGTGATGGGACCAGATACACTTTTGCCCATAGTTGACATCTAATCTTACCACATTGTGATCAGAAAATATATTTTAAATTATTTAAATATTTTTGAATTTACCAAGATTAAATTTATGGCTTAGGATGTGATCTATCCTGGAGAAGCTTCCATGTGCACTTGAGAAAAAGTGAAATTCATTGTTTTGGGGTGAAATGTCCTATAGATATCAATTAGGACTAACTGATCCATTGTAGTATTTAAAGTTTGTGTTTCCTTGTTAATTTTCTGTTTGGTTGATCTATTCTTGGATGTGAGTGGGGTATTAAAGTCTCCCACTATTATTGTGTTACTGTTAATTTCCTTTTTCATACTTGTTAGCATTTGTCTTACATACTACAGTGCTCCTATGGTGGGTGCATATATATTTATCATTTTTATATTTTCTTCTTGGATTAATCCCTTGATCATTATTGAATGTCCTTCTTTGCCTCTTTTCATGGTCTTTATTTCAAAGTCTATTTTATCTGATATGGGTATTGCTACTCCTGCTTTCTTTTGGTCCTATTTTGCATGAAATATCTTTTTCCAGACCTTCACTTTCTGTCTGTATGTGTCCCTTGGTTTGAGGTGGGTCTCTTGTAGGCAGCATATATAGGGGTCTTATTTACATATCCACTCAGCCAGTCTTTGTCTTTTGGTTGGGGCATTCAACCCATTTACATTTAAGGTAATTATTGATAAGTATGATACCATTGACATTTACTTTATTGTTTTGGGTTTGATTTTATAAACCTTTTCTGTGTTTCCTGTCTAGAGAAGATCTTTTAGCATTTGTTGAAGAGCTGGTTTGATGGTGCTGAATTCTCTTAGCTTTTGCTTGTCTGTAAAGCTTTTGATTTCTCCTTTATATCTGAATGAGATCCTTGCTGGGTACAGTAATCTGGGTTGTAGGTTTTTCTTTCATTACTTTAAGTATGTCCTGCCACTCCCTCTGGCATGAAGAGCTTTTATTGAAAGATCAGCCGTTATCCTTATGGGAATCCCCTTGTGTGTTATTTGTTGCTTTTCCCTTGCTGCTTTTAATATTTTCTTTTTGTATTTGCTTTTTGTTTGTTTGATTAATATATGTCTTGGGGTGTTTAACCTTGGGTTTATCCTGTTTGGCACTCTGGGTTTCTTGGACTTGGATGGCTATTTCTTTCCCTACTTTAGGGAAGTTTTCAACTGTTACCTCTTCAAGTATTTTCTCAAGCCCTTTCTTTTTGTCTTGTTCTTCTGGGACACCTACAATTCGAATGTTGGGGCATTTAACATTTTCCCAGAGGTCTCTGAAGTTGTCTTCATTTCTTTTAATTCTTTCTTTTCTTTTCCCTTCTCTGCTTCATTTATTTCCACCATTCTATTTTCCACCTCACTTATCCTCTCTTCTGCCTCAGTTATTCTACTGTTGGTTTCCTCCAGAGTGCATTTGATCTCAGTTATTGCATTATTCATTATTGATTAACTCTTCTTTATTTCTTCTAGGTCCTTGTTAAACATTTCTTGCATCTTAATCCTTGTTTCCAATCTATTTATCTGCAACTCCGTTTAGTTTTCAAGATTTTGGATCATCTTTATTATCATTATTCTGAATTCTTTTTCAAGTAGACTCCTTATCTCCTCCTCTTTTGTTTGATTTGGTGGGCATTTATCATGTTCTTTTCCCTGCTGAATATTTATCTGCCTTTTCATTTTGTTTAGATTGCTGTTTTGGGGGTGCCCTTTCTGTAGACTGGAAGTTTGTGGTTCCTCTTTGTTGTGGAAGTGCTTCCCTGTGGATGGGGTTGGATGAGTGGCTTGTCAAGGTTTCCTGGTTAGGGGAGCTTTCATCTGTGTTCTAGTGGGTGGAGCTAGATTTCTTCTCTCTGGAGTGCAATGAAGTTCCCAGTAGTGAGTTTTGGGGTGTCTATGGGTTTGACATGGATTTGGTAAGCCTGTGTTTTAATGCTTAGGGCTGGGTTCCTGCTTTGCTGGAGAATTAGCATGGTATATCTTGCACTGGAACTTGTATGCTCCTGGCTGGTGTTTGGTTTTAGTGTAGGTACGGAGGCTTTTGGATGAGCCCTTGTCTATTAATATTCCCTGGAATCAGGAGTTTTCTGATGTTCTCAAGTTTTGGAGTTAAGCCTCCTGCCTCTGGTTTTCAGTCTTTTTCTTACAGTAGACTCAAGACTTCTCCATCCATACAGCACAGATGATAAAACATCTAGGTTAATTTTGAAATGATTGTCCACATAGAGGGACAGCCAGAGAGGGTCGCAGAGTTACATAGAGAGGAGAAGAGGGAGGAGGCAGTTAAAGGTGACCAGGAGGAGAAGAGGGGGAATCAAAAGGGGCAAGAGCTATCTAGCCAGTAATTAGTTCCCTAAGTGTTTTCTGCAGCCCAGAACACCAGGGTGATTCACAGAGTTAAGTAGAGAAGAGAAGTGGGGAGGAAGGAGATAGAGGTGACCTGAGGGAGAAAAGAGAGAGTCAAAAGGGGAGAGAGCAATCAAGCCAGTAATCACATCCCTAAGTGAAAATAGATACTGAAGATTAGATTCTTAAAGTTACAAAATTGATAACAATACTAAAAAGCAGGGATTAAATATCTAGAAGAGAGGCTAGACTGTCAAAATTGCAATGCAAAAAATACAAAGCAAAATCAATCACAGAAATTAAAAAATATATATCTAAGAAATTTGCTTTAGAAATAGGGTCTTTTTTTTCAAGGTAACAGTAGGTTATAAAAATTAAAATTAAAGGAGTAATAAAGAACTTAAATTTTAGAAAAAGTTAAAAAGTGATAATAGTAAAAATATATCTAGGAATTTCTCTGAAGCTGTAGTGGGCAGTGTGGACTCAGTTCAATTTCAGACAGTTTCTTGTTGCAAACTGTCCTTATTCTCAAGTTCTACAGGCCCCCTCCAATGCTTAGTCAATATTAACTACAGGGTTTTCATCTGTTGCACCTGTCATTTATAAAGCAGTTCCCTCTTCATTGTTTATTTTGATTTCCTCTGTTTGCAAGTCTCTTCACTGTCTAATTTCCGCTCTGACAAAAGGGAGTGAAGGTACTCACTTATGTAGGCTCACTTGTTCAGTTGTGTTGTGGGGAGGGAGGAACACTGCAAACGAATATCACTGGCATGTGTGGGGAGTGCTCGCAGTGTATGGACTACACTGGGTTTGCCACAGCCCAAGGAGGTGTGTGCTTCCCAGGTCTACACTGCTTAGGCTCCAGGGTGCTCTGCAAGGGTACTGTTGAAGCAGGCCCTGCATTTAGTGCACTTTCCAGGTCTAAGCCTCTCAATTTCTCAGGTACTCTGCAAGGGGGCAGACTTGGATGGGCATGTGTTTTGTGCCCTTCCCAGATCCAAGCAGCTCAGATGACCAGGTTCTTGAAGAGCACAATGTCCCAGGTGGGCCATGTGTCTTAATCACCTTCCTGGTCCCAGCTGCTCAGTTTCCCAGGTGAGCCACAAAAGCACAATTCAGGTGTGCCATGTGTCTCCTTTGGGGAGCTGATCTCAGGCTGGAACCCTCCTGGAAGATGTCAACAGTCCAGGATCCCAGGAAGACATGGTTAGCAACCGGGATCCTGCTCACAGTTTGGTGGAGTATGCCGTCTCTGGGGCTGAGATTACAGCCACTCCTTGCCTACTGGCTCTGGCTGTTGCACACCTTCCTCTCTGCCTCCGTGGAGGGGGGCGGGGGAGGGGCCTGTAAGCAGCTGGCCAACTCTCCTTTGGTATTTGCTCAATCCTTTGTTCTGGTAGCAGGCCAGCCATTGTGTTACAGCCTTTCATGGGAAAATTCTCTCTCTTTTCTTTTTTCCTCTCTGGAGATCCCACAGTTTGGGTTGCTATCTCAAGTTAGCCCCCTCAGATTGTCCTCAGGGCATTCAGGCCTGGTCCTTCCTTACCCTAAGCACGGATTATCCCTGTCCAGCCCCTGCTCGCTGGTGGTGAATGCAAGCGGCTGGGCTACTTTTCTACTGGCAGTTGTGGTTAGACATGTATTCTGTGTTTTGTTTTGTTTTTGTTTTTTCCCTTTTTTCCCCTCTCAGTTATGTTGCCCTCTGAGATGCCAAAACTCCCCACAGAACCACCTGTGAGAGGGTTTCCTACTGTGTGGAAACTTCTCCTCCTTCACAACTCCCTCCCCAGGACAGATCTCCATCCCTAACTCTTTTGTCTCTCTTTTGGCCTTTTATATTTTGTCCTTACTCCTTTCAAAGAGAATGGGCTGCCTTTCCGTGTGCCTGGTGTCCTCCACCAACTGGAGTTGTTTTGTGGAAGTTGCTAGGCATTCAAATGGTCTTTTGATGAATTTGTGGGGGAGAAAGTGGTTTCCCTGTCCTATTCCTCTGCCATCTTGGGACTGCCATTTCATGCATTTTAAAACATTGCTATGAAACTGAGAAAAGTTATAACAGGACACTGTTATTCATGGTCAAAAACAGTTAAACATTTATAGTCTTGTACATTACATTTCAAAACTTGACATACCAACTAAATATTTGCACACAACATTCTGGGCCCTCAGTCGTGTGGGTGAGTCTATTGGAAGGAAAGGAAGCTCCTTTTCAGAAGCAGAAGCTATTGGTTTACCCATGAGAGCAGCTATGTCTGCACGGCACAGTGCACACATTTATTTAACAAACCTGACTATGGTTCAAGGAGAAGCTGTTATGTGAGGATATCTGATTCAGTGAGTAAGTTAACAGTGACAGGAATAAGTACAGTAGGAAATCCTTGAGTTAAAGTGTTTTTGAGTTCCTCTTAACCCTTTTAGTTGTGGAGAGTCACTCCCTTCAAAGAAATAATTTCAGCCAATGTCTTGGGCTATGTGGATGAAGATCCAGTCACCCTGACACTGAAAGGGAAAAAAATATTAAAAATATGTGCATGAACTCTATCCTGAAATGATCTTGTCACAAATAAATTTAAAGTACAATCCTGAGTCTGAAAGGGGACCAAGACAATTATTTCTCCTGTGCAAACTGTGCTGATGCTGTGCTTTGCCCCTTGTCTGTATTTTTTCATTTAATCACTATAATAATCTCATGAGAAATATTTTATTCTTTTCCTCCTTTTAACTGGTGAGGACTCTGAAACCAGAGAGATAAGTACTTTGCTCAAAGTTATTGTCTTAGGCTGTTGGGCTACTATAATAAAATAACATAGACTGGGCAGGTTAAACACCAAAGCCTTCTTTTGTTGGTTTGGAGGTTAAAGGTCTGAAATCAAGGTGCCAATGTGATTGATTTCTGGTGAGAGTTCTCTTCCTGACTTTTGAATGGATGCCTTCTCCTCTGTCCTCAAACATCAGTGAGAGAGTGTTGAGTGAGCTCTTGTTTCTGTTCCTCTTCTCTTAAGGATACTAATCCTATTGGACTAAGACTATACCTTTATTATTTCCTTTATTCTTATGCCTCCTAAAGACCCTTTTTTCCCAAACACAGTCATATTAGGGGCTAAGGCATCAATATATAAATTTGTGGGAGTATAATTCAGTCCCTAGCAGTCATAAAATAGTTGCCAGAACTACAGTTTAGGTCTCTTGGAGTGAAGAACTCAAAACCTTAACTACTTCAATAGATCATTTTTCAAGATCACAGTCACAAGGATCTTAGGTACTTTGAGTCTCTGGAAAGTTAAAGTGCTAAGGATAAGAAATCAAGGTGGTGAACATATCTCCAGGACAGAAACAGATTCACAGACATAAAGAAGAGACTTGTGGTTGCAAAGGGGGAGTGGTTGGGGAAGGAGTGGAATGGGAGGTTGGGGTTACTGGATACAAGCTATTATATGTAGAGACTGGATAAATGACAAGGTCACACTGTATAGTAGTACCACTCTAATGGTATATGAGAGTTAGACCATAAAGAAGGCTGAGCACCAAAGAATTGATGCTTTTGAACTGTGGTGCTAGAGAAGACTCTTGAGGGTTCCTTGGGCAGTAAGGAGCTGAAAACAGTCAATCCTAAAAGAAGTTAATTCTGGATACTCATTGGAAGGACTAATGCTGATGCTAAAGCTCCAGTACTTTGGCCACCTGATGCAGAGAGTCAACTCATTAGAAAAGGCCTTGGTGCTAGGAAAGATTGAAGGCAAAAGGAGAAGAGGGCAGCAGAGGATGAGATGGTTAGATAGCATCACCAATTCAATGGACATGAATTTGAGCAAAGTCTGGGAGATAGTGAGGGACAGAAGAGCCTGGCATGCTGTAGTCCCTGGGTCACAATGAGTTGCATTCGACTTAGTGACTGAATAACAAAAAGTGTATAGTATAGAGACTTGTATTCAGCATACTGTGGTAAACCATTAAGTAAAGTGTTGTATTAGTTGCTCAGTTGTGTTTGATTCTTTGTAACCCCATGGACTGTACCCTACCAGTCTCCCTTGTACTTGGAATTCTCCAGGCAAGAATATATGTATGTAGGTATATTAGTCGCTCAGTTGTGTCTGACTCTCTGCAACACCATGGACTGTAGCCTGCCAGGCTCCTATGTTCATGGGATTCTCCAGGCAAGAATACTGGAGTGGGTTGCCATACTCTTCTCCAGAGGATCTTTCCAACCCTGGGATTGAACTCCAATCTCCTGCATTGCAGACATATTCTTTACCATCTGGGCCACCACTGATGTGGATTGCCATTTCCTTCTTCAGGAGGTCTTCCTGACCTAGGAGTTGAACCTGGATCTCCTGCATTGTAGGGAGATTATTTACTGTCTGCACCACCAGGGAAGACCATATGATAAACCATAATGGAAAAGAATATGTTAAAAAAAGAATGTGTGTAAATATATATATATATATATAAAACTGAGTCACTTTGCTATATAGCAGAAATTAGCACAACACTGTAAATCATCTATACTTCAACTGAAAACAGAGAATGGAACAAAAGAAGTCAAGGGGGAGTATAAGATCTCAGGAATGACAGGGTAGCAAATAGTGCTGCACTTCCTGACAGGGTTGAGGCTTCCGTAATAGCTCAATCGGTATTAAAAAATCAACCTGCAATGCAGGAGACCCCAGTTTGATTCCTGGATTGGGAAGATTCCTTGGAGAAGGGAAAGGATACCCACTCCAGTATTCTGGCCTAGAGAATTCCATGGACTGCATGGTCCATGGGGTCACAAAGAGTCAGACTCGACTGAGTGACTTTCACTTTCACATGATTGGGCTAATTCAGTGATCCCATTCAGTTCTGATTTTGTCCCTATTCCTAGGAATATCTGACAGTGTTTGGATGTATTTTTAATTGTCACAGCTTGAAGGGTCTGTGGTCCTGGCCTCTACTGTAGCACATTTGGAGTGTATGGAATGTTTAGAAGCTGCTAAAATATTCCATGAGGCACAGGACTACCCCCACAGATAATTATTTAGCCCAGAAGTCACTATTGCCTTGAGGCTAAGGACCCCTGGGCTGATACTGTTTACTTCACACTTTTCCCAGAAGTGAGTCATACTTTGAACCCTGCTTGCTGAGGGTGGGGCTGAGTCAGGATAGGAACGGTCTCAGCATATGGAGCCAGGCTGAGCCTACATAGCCAATGCAACATATGAGGCTCTGCCTTGGAGATACTGAGGGCAGGACATAACAGTGCTAAATGATGAAGTGAGAAAAATTAGCAGTGAGTTTATTGGATCTAACTGCTTTCCAAAATCTGCAAAGATTTATAAAGATTTCCTATGGTATAGTTTTCAAGTGCTATCAGACTTTAATTCTTTCAGATGTTATAGGGATCATCTGTAATGATTAACTTTATCACCAAAAGTTTTATTTTCATGAACCCATTCTTAGAATAGGCCAACATGTAATATTCTATGAAAGTAGATGTAAATGTGATATATTTATCTTTTTTTGATAAGTACTTAATACAGAATTAACTACTAATAAAGTCATGGATTTAACAAGAAACAATTCAGCAATGAAACTCTATATATTTTCTGTTTGTTTTATTTAATATGCACAATATTTCATCTGTACAAAGATGACAGTATTTAGAATTAAGTCCCTTGTAACCCCCAAGACGATTGCTCATCACTCATGTGAATCCTCAAAGGAAAAATAAACAAACAGTAGGCAAATGCTTTAAAAATTATAACCCAAACATTAAATTCTACTAACTCTCTGTTCAGTAACTTTTATCCATGATAAAGATCAGGCAGTGATTTATATCTATTTGGCACTATAAGAATACTACCTAGAGCCAGTGAGCTTTTCAGGGTCTTAACTAACTAATTGATATAGAAAGATATATTATACTAAAAGAGGACTGAACAATAAAAAATAATTAATTTCAATAATTGTAACATTATATAAACTTCATTAATTATTAGTATTCATAAATGTATTACCACGGTTGCCAAAAAGTTTGTTAGATTTTATTTGCATATCAAGGTGTTCTTTGCTTATGAAGAATTGGAAAAAATAGTCCAATACAAATTAATATATTTTAAAAGACTTAGTTGTAAAAATAATTTTATCTTCTTCAGCAAAAATATATATAGGAGGTTATATTTCTATTTTCTATGATGTAAAATGAAAATGTAAAAAATGTGTAGAACCAACAAAAGTCTTAAAGTGACAACTAAATTGGAGACTTTTATTTTTTTATTAAATTTTTAATTTTGCTTTATTTTACTTTACAATACTGTATTGGTTTTGCCACACATTGACATGAATTTCTTTGTTAATCTGCCCCTTTTCATTATTTTACTGTGGTTCCCTCTTAAGATTACATAACTGTTAAATGATATTACCATGGCTCACAGCTCAAATACAGAAGTGAGACACTTGAGGTCACAAAGCAGAAACTCTCTCTCAAAACACACTCTCTCTCAAAAGGTTTCCTTTTGCTTACACAAAACACATCTACATGTCCCTAATAAATCAAGAGTTAACATTTGCTTCTTTATAATTGGGGCAGGAAAAAATGATTTTTGAATAATGGGTCAATTATTACTTGCTTATTTGATTGAATATACTGAATGAAAATTAATGTTTTAAAATATTTATGTACCTTAACAATTAAATAGCTAGTCAAAATGGTAGATCATTTGTATCTGCAGACAGAGGCTTAAAAATAGTTTACTGTTTTATTGGGGGTGGACACACATTCTTAGGACAGTGAGAATAAGGAAAATATTGAAGTCAAAGAAGGTGACTCATTGTAGCTGTAGCCATTACTTCAAGACAAGCTGCAAGGTGACTGTGGAAGAATGGAGAGAGAATTTATTTGCCAGCAACCCTTTCTCTGTTTCCTACCTCCTATTAGTCAAACATTTCCAGCTGGCTATTTCCTTAATTTTTAGGTTGTGTCACCTGGCCACTTTGGTAGTGTTTGAGCAGATAGCATTCCATGAAAGTGGTAAATAGCAGGAGAGACCCTGATTCCCTGATGTTGGCCCCAGGAGGAATAGTGCTGGAGACAAGGGGTCCAGATCAGTGACTGAAGTGGGCTAGGCAGTCACATGTCTTGGAGACAGATAATTTTGAGGTATTCTCATGGTAGATAATGAATATAAAAAGCAAATTTTTTTGAGTTAAATCACTCTTAGTGTACTTATGCTGTGAATGTGCCTGTTTTTTTTTTTTTTTTTTTAAACAACGTAGGCAATAGTAGCGGCCCCTGAGTGAGGAACACCACAATGTCACATATCTTTAACCTTGCTGAGCCTTCTGGATATAAAAGGTTGACAGATTCTACCCTCAAGGATATTAAACTATTATTGGATAAAGCAGAAATGTTTTAAAAGTAATAAGTGGTCAAAGATTGCTGACTACTAAAATGGGAACATGAAGGATAAGTGCCAAAGGATTACAGATGTGATAGAAGATGAATTCAAATGTGTTAGCTAAATCCTGTTCAGTAAGCAAGCTATTTTTCAGCAATGTGAAGCAACTATTATGACTTTAGGAGACCTATAAGTAAAATACTTATCCAGTAATCTGGAAAAGTTTAAACCACCAGACAAAGACCACCCAACAAAGGCATCAGAATTTTTCTTATGAAAATGAATATGCTAAATGTGAATAGATTATTTTTATATAAATAATAGAACTATAATCTGCCCATTTAACAAATGAAAAAATAAGGGTAAGTTTTTATTTTGCAGTAAGCAAAGATTAACATTATTTTGAAATATCTTTAACAGTACACAATCTGGCTATTTTGTGCTGAAACATTTATCTGAATGTCATGTAGAAAGAATACTTTATCAAAATTATTGCCTGAATTTTGTTTCCTTGTGGATATTTAATACACCACAGATACAGCTCTGCCTGTGGCTTTAGAGGAAAAAATTATAAGTTAGCCTTAAAACTTACTACATTAACTCAGTAAATGTAAAACGTTGATCTAAATAATTATATTTTTCAAACTCATGATTTAATTGCAAATGCATGTGGATAAGCACACGTGCGTGTGGATAACACACAAACACACACACGCTCAGCCTCTGGGAATGTACAATTTATTGTTGTGAATTTCCATCTTCACTGAGTGATTAAGTATATATGTGCTATGTTATAAATGAGGATATATATTTTTGTAGAAACAACACATTTTTAACTTGTAGGAGATTTTGTTTTCTAAATTAATTAGGATTATCTAACTTCTAAGACCAGAGGTCATTTCTAATTATTTTATAAATTTTGAAATGTAAAAATGTACAGTTAGAAAAAAATTACTTAAATTTCACTTTTAGATAGATAAAGTGAAACTGCTAAAGCTTTTTTTACACGGTGTCACTTTTTATAAGATAAATATCTACTACATAAGATCATGCAGAAAATATGCCACATAAAATGACTTTTTAAAGTGTAAAGAATACCAGTGAGTTTCTTTTGTTCATGTTTCATGTCTAAGAATATTCCTACTGTGGATTAGAGAACATTAGCTACTCAGAAATTTGTTGCTGAATTGTTGCTCAACATTCCCAAACTTTCTAAGATGAACCTACCAAAAAGTTCAGATGTATATTTGACACTTCATTAAAACAACTCCAGTACAGATAACACCAGGACTATGATTCACTTCCAGAAATAAGGGTACTTTATGATGGTATGTAACAACAAAAAGATAAATGAACTAATTTCTATGACATATATATATATATATATATATATATGATTTCACTTGTGAAGTGAAGCTGCTCAGTCATGTTTGACTCTGCGATCTCATGGACTGTAGCCTACAAGGTTTCTCCATCTGTGGAATTGTCCAGGCAAGAGTACTGGAGTGGGTTACCATTTCGTTCTCCAGGAGATCTTCCTGATCCAGGGATTGACCCAGGTCTCCTGCATTGCAGGCAGATGCTTTACTGTCTGAGACACGAGGCATTTCACCTAAATAGTATTTAAAATGTAAAAAAATTATTACTATTCTCAACAGTATGATATTGGTTAAAATAAAAGTACATCCATGAAGTGAAACCAAAATATTTAAGAAAATATCTAATTAACAGTTGACTCAGAAATCTTTGTTTTCACTGATAAGAAAATGGAAGCCTAATTAATGACTATGAAAGAGAAATAAATGATGATTACAATTAAGGCTGCATAATAGCTCATAGCACACTGGGAAATTTTTTTGTTCATATACAAATGATTTAACAAAATATGCTATAACTCATAAAAATATATTATGAAGAAAATCTTTCATTCTGTGATGTTAGTACTAAAGAAACATATCCCAAAGAAACATCAAGCACTAATGAAATGAGGATGAGTTTTCAAAAATGCCACTATTATGAAAGTCACAGAAAGATAGAACATTTCAAGACAGAACATGGAAATGAGGCAAGAGAGCAAATCATGAATGCATGACTCTGTTGGGGAGTCTTTGCTATAAAACACACTATGGGGGAAATTTGCATAACTTGAATGGTACCTGAGGATCAGATGATGATGAAATATATTAATTTTCTGATTTTGAAGATTATATTAAGACAACGTTCCTGTTTAAAGGAGATCCATCCTAAAGTATTTGGGTATGATGAGAGATCAAAATGGTAATTCAGTCTATGGTTCACAAAAAAATCAAATCTCTTTGTACTGTAATCCCATCTATTTTGTAAATTTGTGATGATTTTAAAATAAAAAAGAAGAACAAACATAAAATTATATGGGCATATTTATAAATCCTAAAATTATTCAGCAATTTCATTTCTGCATATATACAAATATAATTTGAAAAGATACATGCACCCCTATGTTCATAGCAACATTATTCACTATAACCAAGACATGAAAACAACATAAATATCCATTGACAGATGAATGGATAAAGAAGATGTAATGTGTGTGTGTGTGTGTGTGTGTGTGTGTGTGTGTGTGTGTATATATATATATATATATGACAATGGAATGTTCAGTTCAGTTCAGTTCAGTTCAGTTCAGTCGCTCAGTCATATCCGACTCTTTGTGACCCCGTGAATCACAGCACGCCAGGCCTTCCTGTCCATCAGGGAGTTCACTCAGACTCACATCCATAGAGTCGGTAATGCCATCAAGCCATCTCATCCTTGGTCGTCCCCTTCTCCTCCTGCCCCTAATCCCTCCCAGCATCAGAGTCTTTTCCAATGAGTCAACTCTTTGCATGAGGTGGCCAAAGTATTGGAGTTTCAGCTTTATCATCATTCCTTCCAAAGAAATCCCAGGGCTGATCTCCTTCAGAATGGACTGGTTGGATCTCCTTGCAGTCCAAGGGACTCTCAAGAGTACTAAGCTATAAAAAAGAATGAAATAATGCCATTTGTAGCAACATGGATGGACCTAGAGGTTATCATACTAAGTACGCCATGCAGAAAAAGACAAATATCATGTGATATGGTGGAATCTATAATATGATGGAATAGATAATTAGTGGAATAGATTCAATTTATCCTTGGAATCTAAAATATGATGCAAATGAGCATATCTATGAAATAGAGACAGATTCACAGACATAGAGAACAGACTTGTGATGGCCAAAGGGGTGGGGAGCATGGAGTAGAGGAGGATTGGGAGTTTGGGATTAGCACATGCAAGCTAGTATATATAGGAGAGATAAATAACAAGATTCTACTGTATAGAACAGTGGACTATTTCAATATCCTGTGAAAAGCCAAAATGGAAAATATTATATCTATCTATCTGTGTATGTGTAAGTATAACTGAGTCACTTTACTGTACAATAGGAATTAATGCAACATTGTAAAGCAACTATACTTCAATCAAGTAAAAACATTTTTGTTTATAGAAGTATCAAATACTAAGAATAAATTTAACAAATTAAATAAGCACAAGCTGGAATCAAGATTGGTGGGAGAAATATCAATAACCTAAGATATGCAGCTGACACCACCCTTATGGGAGAAAGTGAAGAACTAAAGAATTTCTTGATGAAAGTGAAAAAGGAGAGTGAAAAAGTTGGCTTAAAGCTCAACATTCAGAAAACTAACATCGTGGCATCTGGTCCCATCACTTCATGGCAAATAGATGGGGAAACAGTAGAAAGAGTGGCTGACTTTATTTTTCTGGGCTCCGAAATCACTGAAGATGTTGATTGCAGCCATGAAATTAAAGACACTTACTCCTTGGAAAGAAAGTTATGACCAACCTAGATATCATATTCAAAAGCAGAGATATTACTTTGTCCACAAAGGTCCATCTAGTCAAGGCTATGGTTTTTCCAGTGGTCATGTATGGATGTGAGAGTTGCACTATAAAGAAAACTGAGCACAGAATTGATGCTTTTGAACTGTGGTGTTGTAGAAGACTCTTGAGAGTCCCTTGGACTGCAAGGAGATCCAACCAGTCCATCCTAAAGGAGATCAGTCCTGGGTATTCATTGTAAGGACTGATGCTGAAGCTGAAACTCCAATCGTTTGGCCACCTGATGTGAAGAGCTGACTCATTGGAAAAGATCCTGATGCTGGGAAAGATTGAAGGCAGGAGGAGAAGGGGATGACAGAGGATGAGATGGTTGGAGGGCATCACTGACTCAATGGACAAGGGTTTGGGTGGACTCCAGGAGTTGGTGATGAACAGGGAGGCCTGGTGTACTGCAGTACGCAAAGAGTCGGCACAACTGAGCAACTGAATTGACCTGAAATACAAGGTTTGTATACTGAAAGCTAGTAGTAGTGTTGAATGGTTACATATAATGTAGCATATTCATTTAATAGAATAATATTCAGCAACAGAAATAGTTGAAATATTTATACAGATACATAGATACAACTTACAAGATAGATGGTCTTCCAAAATATTAAGGTAATTGATATAAGCTGTACACAAAAGAATACATACAGTATTATTCTATTTGCATAAATACAATGCACAGAAGTAGTGAATATATACAGAGAGTACAGGTCAGAGAGATTACATTTACCTGGGACAGAGAGTGGGAGCAGGTATTTAATGCAATGTGCTCAAAGGAATTTGGAGGGTTACATATATATTCTGAAACTAGACTGAGGTGATGGTTGTACAGGCCTATAAATGTATGAAAAAAATAATTCAGTTTTACATTTACATTGGATGAATCTTATGGCATTAAATTGTACCTCAATAAAACTTTTCTGAAGGAATTAATGCAGTTCTGCACAATATTTGCTAATGTATTCTCCTGTATGTATTTGGCTTTAAACTGTTGTAACTATGTCTTTCATAGACCAAAACTTTAAAAAATATTTTAATCAAATTCAATTTATTGATATTTTTTTTTCAGATTTTTAGTTTCATTATTGCATCTAGAAGCTCAGCTAAACATGAAGTCTTACATTATCTCCCTTCCTTTTTGTAGAAGTTGTTTAATTTTGCTATTCAGTCTCTAAGTCTTGTCAGACTCTTTGCAACCCCCTAAACTGCAGCATGCCAGGCTTCCCCAACCTTGACTATCTCCCAGGGTTTGCTCATACTCATCTCCATTGAGTCAGTGATGCCATCAAATCACTTTATGCTCTCTTGCCTCCTTTACCTCCTGCCTTCAATCTTTCCCAGCATCAGGGTCTTTTTCAATGAGTCAGTTTTTCCCATCAGGTGGTCAAAGTATGGGAGCTTCAGCTTCAGCTTCAGCTTCAGTCCTTCCAATGAATATTCAGGGTTGATTTCCTTTAGGGTTTTTAGACTTCTGACCTATTTCTTATTAATTTTGCATAAAGTGTAAGAGATAGGTTGATTTTACTTATTGGCTATATAAGTAAAATTTTATTGACTATACCAAAGCCTTTGACTGTATTCAGTTCAGTTCAGTTCAGTCATTCAGTCATGTCTGACTCTTTGTGACCCCATGAACTGCAGCACGCCAGGCCTCCCTGTCCATCACCAACTCTTGGAGTCCACCCAAACCCATGTCCATTGAGTCGGAGATGCCATCCAACCATCTCATCCTCTGTCGTCCCCTTCTCCTCTTGCCTTCAATCTTTCCCAGCATCAGGGTCTTTTCCAATGAGTCAGCTCTTTCCATCAGGTGGCCAAAGGATTGGAGTTTCAGCTTCAGCATCAGTCCTTACAATGAATACACAGGACTGATCTCCTTTAGGATGGACTGGTTAGATCTCCTTGCCATCCAAGGGATTCTCAAGAGAATTGGCATCACCAATTCAATGGACATGTATTTGAGTAGGCTCCGGGAGTAGGTGATGGACAGGGAAGCCTTGCATGCTGCAGTCCATGGGGTCGCAAAGAGTGGAACATGACTGAGCAACTGAAGTGACTGACTCAGGACAGTATAGCTATCCATTTACAATTTTTTTTTTCATGAATACATATAGGCAGAAGAGAGAAAACAATGAGTAATGTCAGTGAGTAATGTGCAAATTGAGATGATTGCTAAGAAAATTTAGGCCTAGTCATCTTAAAATTGAAACACAGCTTCTTCTTTTAAATAATTATTTTTGTGAAATTAAGCCTTGTATAGTAAGCCTTTTTAATTTCATCTATTTTCATTCAGTTTCACTTAGGTGATGATAAGAAATGCTGAAGTGACTCTGACAGTGAATCAGCTCCATGTCATGTTCTGTGTATTTCAAGGTGATGGATTACCGGCTGAAAAATCATACTATCTCTGGATATCACCACTGAATAGGCTAGGGTTGGTCCAAAGTCATCCACATGTCTTTGAACATTAATCAGTGCAAATCTCATAGGTTTAGAGATGAAAAGAATGCCACTGATTATAAATAACCACTCTTTTATATAAAGACTATTTAAATTCTTCAACAGGGAAGATAAAGTAAGATTTTTAAAAAGATATTATGGTAATATAGAATTGTTAATTTGCTACAATTTACACAACATTTTTTATCCACAGAAAAATTCAAGAGCAGACGTTACATATACACAGCATACCTGCTGTTTTCAGAGATGTTAAATCTCTACTGGACTTTTAAAAATTAGGATATTATTTACACACAGTGAAATGCACAGATTAGAGGTGAGACGTTCAATGCATTTATATATATATATATATATACACATATATTCATGTCATCACAATCAACACATGAGATATTTCCATTACGCCATGAAGTTTCCTTGTGCTCTTTTGTGTTCAAGCTTCTCTCCTCTACCCAGCTTCCCCACTATCACTACTGAAAACCCTGGCCCCAGGGACCACTGTTTTAGTTTCTATCAAATTAGTTTATTGTTGTCTTCTGGACCTTAGCATAAATTAAATCACTTGGTGTTATGATTTTTCAGTCTGGCTTTTCACCCAGCATAATATTTTGGAGATTCATTCCTGCTTCAAGTCTTGGTAGTTTCTTCTTCTCGTTTAATGTGAAATCATTTTCTGTTCTATAAACATGCTAGTATTGCATCAATGTTCTTCTGTCTAAGAACAATTGGATTGTTTTCAGTGAACAATAACGCTGTTTCTTTGCTTAAGTGTCTAGAAGGGAATTTCTGGGTCATATGGTGCATATACACACGCATACACATTGTGCATATACACAGTTTTTCAGAAACTGAATGACAGTATTCCAAAGTGGTTCTATTGTTGTACAATACCACCAGCAAATGTCTGAGAGCTGTTTATAGTCATTCATAACGTAACTGTTATTTGATGTTGTCCAACTTGTAAATTTTCGCCACTCTGTAGGATGTGTTCTGTTCAGTTCAGTTCAGTTGCTCAGTCGTGTCTGACTCTTTGCAACCTCATGAATCGCAGCACGCCAGGCCTCCCTGTCCATCACCAACTCCTGGAGTTCACTCGTACTCATGTCCATCGAGTCAGTGATGCCAGCCAGCCATCTCATCCTCTGTCATCCCCTTCTCCTCCTGCCCCTAATCCCTCCCAGCATCTGAGTCTTTTCCAAGAGTCAACTCTTCGCATGAGGTGGCCAAAGTATTGGAGTTTCAGCTTTAGCATAATTTCTTCCAAAGAAATCCCAGGGCTGATCTCCTTCAGAATGGACTGGTTGGATCTCCTTGCAGTCCAAGGAACTCTCAAGAGTTTTCTCCAACACCACAGTTCAAAAGCATCAATTCATCGGGGCTCAGCTTTCTTCACAGTCCAACTCTCACATCCATACATGATCACTAGAAAAACCATAGCCTTGACTAGACAGACCTGTGTTGGCAAAGTAATATCTTTGCTTTTCAACATGTTATCTAGGTTGGTCATAACTTTCCTTCCAAGGAGTAAGCATCTTTTAATTTCATGGCTGCAGTCACCATCTGCAGTGATTTTGGAGCCCCCAAAATAAAGTCTGACATGCTTTCCACTGTTTCCCCATCTATTTCCCATGAAGTGATGGGACCGGATGCCATGATCTTCGTTTTCTGAATGTTGAGCTTTACACCAACTTTTTCACTCTCCACTTTCACTCTCATCAAGAGGTTTTTTAGTTCCTCTTCACTTTCTGCCATAAGGGTGATGTCATCTGCATATCTGAGGGTATTGATATTTCTCCCAGTAATCTTGATTCCAGCTTGTGCTTCTTCCAGCCCAACGTTTCTCATGATGTATTCTGCATATAAATTAAATAAGCAGGGTGACAATATACAGCCTTGACGTACTCCTTTTCCTATCTGGAACCAGTTTGTTGTTCCATGTTCAGTTCTAACTGTTGCTTCCTGACCTGCATATAGGTTTCTTAAGAGGCAGGTCAGGTAGTCTGGTATTCCCATCTCTTTCAGAATTTTCCACAGTTTGTGGTGATCCACACAGTCAAAGGCTTTGACATAGTCAATAAAGCAGAAATGGTATCTAACTGTGTTTTCATTTTGTATATCCTGATGATTAATTATGTTGAACATGTTTTCATGTGCTCACTGGTTCTTTAGTATTTTATGTAATGAAATATTGGTGCAAATGTTTTGCCCATTTTTAGTGGGCTATCTTCCGATTATTCTGTTGTAGGAGATGTTTATACAGTATGGTTAAACCCTTTACCAAATACATACAATTTCTTATTCTGTGATTTTCCTACTGTGACTTTCATTGCTTTTGTGTCCTGAAATCTATTTGTCTATCCTAAGGTCACAAAAATAATGTTCTTAGTTTAATTCTAGAGGTCTCATATGTTTAACTTTTGCATATATGGTCGTGATTCATTTCAAATTATTTTATGCACAGTCTAAGGTAAGAATCAAAGTTTTTCAATATTATTTGTTGAGAAAAGTTTATTTTATTCAGCGAATTCCTTTAATGTCTCAGATCTATTTCTGGATCCTATTCTGTTCCAGAGATCAATTTGTCTCTTCTTATGCCAACAACCCCTTTAACTTTTGAAATCAAATAGAATAAATACTGCCACTTTGTTTTATTTATGAAGTTATTTTGACTTTTTAAAGTATTTTAAATTTCTATATAAATTGTATAAACAACATGTCAATTTATACCCAAAGTAAGAACACAGAGATTTGGTTTATGTTAAATCCATCCTAATGATAAATCATGTTATTTTCTCTATTTTTCAGGTTATTATTATTATTATTCTTTGTCAGCCATGTCATAACTTTTAACACAGATGTCTAGTAACTTTCTTCAAATTATATACTTAATTCCATTTTTATATAGTAATGTTTTATTTTTGAATGTTTAAACTACCTATTTTATGGCCCAGTATATAACATATTTTATTGAATACCCATATGCTGTGGAAATAAATGTACATTCTTTTTAATCACAGAAAATTAATTATTTTTGTTGAGAGTGGTGGTAATATAACTGTATAATTTGTTAAAAATCATAAAATTGTACACTAAACATGGGTAAACTTCATTGTAGGTAAGTTATACCTTAATAAAACTTACTTAAAATACTCAATTAGGCCAATTTTAATTTGTTTACAGTTAACTTCCTCATTATCAATCATTTCTTTCAGAAATATCTTCTGACTGTCTAACCCATATCAACAGATACAAATTGACACCTCAGTATTCAGATGTTATTGTTGACCATATCTTTGTTATTCTAAGAAAATTTAGACATCTTATTAAAAAGAATCTTTTTTCTTAAAAGTTATAAAACTTATAATTAAATAATGATATTAGAATGATTTATCTTTTGCATTTCTTCATAGCTTTATTATGCTTCCCAAGTGTCTGAATGGTAAAGGAGGAGAAACAGTGTAGGAGAAACAGGAGACATGTGTTTGATCCCTTGGTTGGGAAAATCCCCTGGAGAAGAAAATGGCAAGCACTCCAGTACTCTTGCCTGGGAAATCTCATGGACAGAGGAGCCTGGCAGGGTATAGTGCATAGGTTCATGAAAAGAGTCAGACATGACTTAGCAACTGAGTGCACACACATATAGCTTTATTATAATCAATGTTATAAGACATTTGTTATTCTTTTTAATCACTCTAAAGGCATACATTTTTATTACTCTAATATCTCAAAAGTGTAATTGTGTCCTTTATCATTGTTAGTGTATGAAAATGAAGCCATCACTTCATTTTTTGCCATTACTTTGCCATCTATTCACCATCACTTCATGGTAAATAGAAAGGGAAAAGGTGGAAGGTGGAAGCAATGACAAATTTTTTCTTCTTGGGCTCTGAAATCACTGTGGATGGTGACTTGCAGCCATGAAATCAGACATGAAACAATTGTTTCTTGGCAGAAAAACTATTGCAAACCTAGACAGTGTGTTAAAAAGCAGACTTCATTTTGCTGACAAAGGTCCATATCATCAAGACTGTGGTCTTTCCAGTAGTCATGTACGGAAGTGAGAGCTGGACAATAAAGAAGGTAGAGCACTGAAGAACTGATGCTTCAAACTGTGACTTTGAGCGTCCCTTGGGCAGCAAGGAGATCAAACTAGTCAATCTTAAAGGAAATCAACCCTGAATACTCTTTGGAAGGACTGATGCTAAAACTGAAGTTTCAGTACTTTGGCCACTTGATGCAAACAGCTTACTCATTGGAAAAGACCCTGATGCCGGGAAAGATTGAGAAAAGGTAGGCAGAGGATGAGATGGTTGGATGGCATTGCCTATTCAGTGGACATGAACTTGGGCAAACTCCAGGAGATAGTGAGGGACAAGGAAGCCTGGTGTGCTGAAGTCCATGGGGTCTCAAAGAGCCAGACACAACTTGATGACAGAACAACAGTGAACAACAAAAAATGAAGCTTATTTTTGTAGGTTGGTTTTGTATCTGAAACTTTATTGTGTTCATTTATTAGTTCTAATGGTGTTTTTCATGTAAAATATATGAAAAGAGTCCTCAGTGTTTTTCATATATAATGTATAATTTGCAAACAGAGATACTTTTACCTCTTCCTCACTTATTTGAATTTCTTTTATATTTTTCTTGCCTGATTGCTTTAGCTGGGACTTCTAGTATTATATTAAAAGGGAGTGATGAGAGTGGGTACCCTTATATTTTCCAGATTTTGGAGAAAATGTTCCTAGATTTTCATCACTGAGTATCATCTTAGTTGTGAGCTTGTCATGTATGGCCTTTATTATGTCAAGTATGTTCCTTTAATACCCCACTTTTTTAGAAATTTTATCATGAAATAAAGGCTTCTCAGGTCATCCAAGGGGTAAAGAACCTGTGTGCCAGTGCAGGAGGTATAAGAGACTCAGGTTTGATCCCTGAGTCAGGAATCCCACAAAGTCCCTGGGTCTGAACTATTCTCTGATCATGGCTAAAGGGGTTGGATCTATGTTTAGGACCCTTTCAGAGTCTCTCAGACAGATGCTACCCTCTCCCTCTGGGTTCCTAAATGCACAAGACTGCTGGCAGACTATGGCTTTTAATGACCAAATATAAGTGACTTTCAGGATTTCCAAGTGTGCAGCTGAGAGTGTTTCATGCTGAGTCCCTATTCAAGCACGAGTCTTCACTTATTGTGACTGGTAAGGCCTGGAACCCATTGATAAGGCCCTTTCAGAATATAGAATACATAGAGCTTACCTAGAGGCTCTTGGACAGAGGCCAAAAGAAACTGAAACTAAGCTACTTCAGCATCCATAGCCTAGACTAAGATCTGTGTACCTATTACCTAATGCATGGGTGGGCATGATTTGCCTCAGATCCTTTGGCATATAATGCTGTTGACAAGATAAAATCAAATGAGCCTGCAACTGATTCCTTGGGATACCAAGATAGTTTTATAGCTAGGACCATGGTCTACTGACCTTGACTAGTTAATAACTGGGTGTTGGCCAGTGTTCTCAAAAGTAGCTCTCAATCTTGTGCTGCACTGGGGTTCACAATATCCTACTTGGATTCCAAAAAGTACTACAAAGGCATTTTTGTCTATGGACAGGTGCAAAATTATTGTTATTCAAAGGACATATTATGTGGGTAACTTGTTGACATTCAGGTCTTCCTTAATTTCTATTAGGAATATTTTATAGTTATCAATGATCAAATTATGTGCATATCCGTAGTTCATTCATAAATATTTCATCCTAGTTGTTTTTTATTTAAACTCCCAAATATTGGTTTCTAATATAGACATATGTGACTTATATCACTATAATAACATTCTAGTCAGAAACATATCTAAATGTTTTAGTTCATGTAATTTTTAAATAATTTCCTTAGCATATCACAGAGGCACAATTATGTTGTGAGTGACTAGAGTTTTACTTCTTTCTATTTTTTAAATTATTTTTCATTTCTTATTACATTCTAGACCTCCTGTATGATGCTGAATAGAAGTAGCAAAGATAAACATTTTCGCTTTCTTCCTGATTTAGGGAAAACATATTTAGTCTTCCACCAATATGCATGATTTTAGCCCCAGCAATATTTGTAGATGGTTTTTATGATGATAAATTCCATTCTCTTATTAGATTATTGAGTTTTGGCCATGAATAAGTGTGGAATTGTGTTCAGTCCTATTTCTATACTTGTTTGAAATTATGTTTGTTTTTTATGTTTATCCATTAATATGGTATTTTATATGTTGAATTTTTAATGTTAAATCAACCTTAAGTTTCTGGGTTAAGTCCTATTTTTTTTTAATAATGGTAAAGAGTAATTTCAAAGTCTCTTACTCTCTCATGGGTAAAAGTAAGTCAGCAAAAGTATTTGTTTGAAAATTATATAGAATTAATATATTGTTCCAATTTTATTTCTTACTAAAAAGTAAGCAAAGAGGATAACCCACATTTTCCCTCAAATTTATGTTTCCTAATGTTTTGTACTTCCCTCTGCCTAAAATATTTTTTATGCTCAGCCATCACAATCTTATTTGTCTAAGCTACACCAGAACTGACATAAACCATTTAATTTCTTTCCTTATCTTCTCACTATAAAGCACTTTCTCCATATTTGAGAAATATAGGCTTCTGCCTATGCCATCCTGAAAATCACATAGCATATTATATTGCTTTGTACTTATATATATACATATATATATTTATACCACATTTTGACATTCTTTGGTCTTCTATTTCTCCCCTTCATCCAGCATTCAATATTCTACCTTTCTTCTGGAAATAGAACTGAACATTTTTTCCTTATATGACAGTCTTCCCTAATCCTTTGAAAGTCAAGAATGAATAGATTCAAGTCAATCAGAGTATTCACTATGCCTGGACATAGAAATTAATCTAGTGAAGGATGACTTATGACCCATTTAGTGCTAAGCTTTAGTTAGTTTCTCTCTGTTATGATAATGGATATTAAACCTGGAGCTACTAATGTTATAGCAAAAAGAACCTTAATGAAGCAAAGAGTGCAGGAAGCAGAACTTTGGAACAGAAAGGAAGACCATTTAAACAATATCATCTGTTGTTACAAGTAACAAAATCTACATTTTATGACTGAATAATATGCATATAAAATAAAATATGCATATAAAACATATACATATAATATTATTTTCTTTATCCATTCATCATCTATTGACAGACACTTAGGTTGTTTCTGTATCTTAGCTATTATAAATAATGCTGCAAAGAGTAAGGGAGATCAGATACATTTTCACCTTGGGGCTGGGGAAATGGTGAAATATTGGTCCAGGGGTACAAACTATCAATTATATAGTAAGTTCTAAGGTATAGTATAGTGATTATAGTTAATGATATTGAATTATATAATTTAAATTTGCCAAAAAAGCAGATCTTTAGTGTCTTAGCATACACACACAAATGATAATTAAGTGAGGTGAAGGCTGCATTAATTAACTTGATTTTGGTAATTATTTCACAACATATATTGAATCATCATGTTGTATGCCTTTAAAGGAAACACACTGTACAAGATAAATATATAAAATTTTTACTTGTAAATAATGCTTCAGTAAAGTTGGAAAAATACAAATAAAAAACATTGTTTGAGCTCCTTATTCATTTATGTTTAAAGCCAGATGCACTTTATCTATCTAAAGTAGAAGATCCTCTCCCTGTTTTTATTCTGGCCTAATAAATTTGCTTTGGGTTTTCATCACTTATAAAGGAAGATTTCAGAGATACATATTTCAAGTCTTTTTCTTTTTCTTTAAGAGAAAAAGTATTATGTTTTATAAGGATTGCATATTATATAGTATAAAATATGCTTAATAAGATTTCTTAATGAGAAAAAATATATCCATTTAATGTGGAAGAAGAAAATTGTGTTCTAAACATTCTTTAACATTTTATTTTATCAATATCCTGAAAATCAATTAGTCCATCAATGCACATTTAAGATTTCTCTTATCAATCCAGTCACTAAGTTATGTCCGATTCTTTGTGACCCAATGAATTTCCCCACTCCAGGCTTCCTGTCCTTCACCATCTCCCAGAGTTTGCTCACATTCATGTCCATTAAGTCAATGATGCCATCCAACAATCTTATCTTCTGTTGCCCCCTTCTCTTCCTGCAGTCTGTCTTTCCCAGCATCAGTGTCTTTTCCAATGAGTTGGTTCTTCTCATCAGGAGGCCAAAATGTTGGAGCTTCAGCTTCAATATCAGTCCTTCCAATGAATGTTCAGGGTTTATTTCCCTTAGGACTGACTAATCTGATCTTGTCCAAGTGACTCTCAAGAATCTTCTCCAGCACCACAGTTCAAAAGTATCAATTCTTCAGCACTCAGCCTTCTTTATGGTTCAGCTCTCACCTCCCTATGTAACTACTAAAAAGACCAGAGCTTTGACTTTATAGATTTTGTCAGCAAAGTGGTCTCTGCTTTTGCTGTCCATATTTGTCATAACTTTGCTTTCAAGGAGCAAGCATATTTCAATTTCATGGCTGCAGTCTCCATCTGCAGTGATTTTGGAGCCCAGGAAAATAAAGTCTGACACTCTTTCCACCGTTTCCCCACCTATTTGCCATGAAGTGATGGGACTGGATGCCATGATCTTGGTTTTTTGAATGTTGAGTTTTAAAACAGCTTTTTCACTCTCCTCTTTCATCTTCATCAAAAGGCTCTTTCGATCAATCCCTTACGATGAGTAAATGTAAACATAGTATGCATGTTCAGTCATGTTTGACTCTGTGACACTATGGACTGTAGCCTGCCAGGCTCCTCTGTCAACGGGATTTGGCAGGCAACAATACTGAAATGGGATTCCATTTCTTCCTCTAAGGGATCATCCTGACCCAGGGATCAAAATTGGGTCTCCAGCATCTCCTATACTGATAGGCAGATTCTTTACCACTGAGTCATACTCTTTAGAATAGAGCTACCAATGTGTTTCAGAAATTGTTTCCTTCAAAGTCAGACACTGCCTCTAGCATATTGACACGGTTGTCAGGGAATAAACAGCATTTGGCTCATTTTTATATACTTCTTTTTATGCTGCTTTCTAAATGACAATGTTTTTATTTTGAGGGAGTAACATAATATGTTCACAGATTATAGAAAGTGATTTGGCATGGGGCTAAAGGCTAAATTCTTCATTACTAAGTTGACATTATTTCTCATGATTTCATTAAGCAATTTTTAAAACTTTCAGTTCAGATACAGTTTTTTTTTACTTGTTTGCTGGAATAATACCTGCCATTTAGAGAGCATTTAATTTACTTTTTATGAAATGCATTATCTCTGTATTTCTGGAATTGTCACAAGGCATGCACAAAGCAATAATATTAGTTTTATAAGTTGGGTTAGGAGCTAGATGTGAGGATTCAGAAATTTAAATTCCTGAATTCAGGAATTCAGGATCCCAACTTGATTATCATTGAACAGTATAACAATATCATAAAACATAACTTGATATATTTCACAGTAATTAAATTAATCATAAAACAATTACCATACTTAAAGTATGCACTTTTTAAATTGTGATAAAAATATCACTAAATTTAGCATCTTAACCCTTTTTAAGTATACAGTTGAGTAATGTTAAGTACATTCACTTTGTTGGGCAACAGGTCTCTTCAACTGGCAAAACTGAAACTCTATACCTGTTTAACAGCAAATCTCCATTTCCCTCTCACCCAGTCTTTGACAACCACCTTTCTATTTCCTGTTTATGTGATCTTGACTTCTTTAGACATCTCTCAGGAGTGAAGTCATACAGTATTTGTCCTTCTGAGACTGACTTAATTTGCCTAGCATAATGCCATTGAGGTTATTTCACATTGTAGGAATTCCTTCATTTTTAAGGATGAAGAAGAGTGGCTCAGATGAGATAATAGGAAGATCTGAGCTCTCCTCCCTTGGGCAGAGCAAAATTACAATGATTTACATAACAATTAGCACTGAGAATGACCTGAATACCAGCAAAAAACATCTTGTACAACTAAAGACACAAGGGAAAAACCACAAAGACAGGTAGTAGGGGCAGATATGTGGGATAGTTCAGACACACCCCCCCAGATAGGCAACCTGCAAAAAGAAGCATAATCACATTTGTTTCAATTTCCCCCAAAGGTTGAGAAAGCTTGGGAGTTCTGCACCAGGAAGAAGAGCTCTCAGAATGTCTAGTTGTAAAGGCCAGTGGGGCTTGCATTTAAGAGAGCCCCAAGGCTGTAGGAAACAGACTACTCTTACAAGAGGCATGCAAAATCTCACATACTCCAAGACCCAGTTCAGAAGCAGTGGTTTAAAGTAAACTAGGTCAGACTCACTTGCTGATCTTGGAGAGCCTCTTAGAGAGGCAGGAAGCAAGTGCAAGTCCTCTAGGAACCCATTTTACCAGGAAGACACTGGTGGCTCTGGTAAATACCATTTTGGAGTTCTGCAGCTGTGTGTGCTAAGTCGCTTCAGTTGTGTCCAATTTTTTGTGATCCCATGAACTGTAGCCAGCTAGATTCCTCTGCTCATGAGATTTCTAGGCAAGAATACTGGAGTGAATTGCCAAGCCCTCCTCCAGGAGATCTTCCCGACCAAGGGATTGAACCCACATCTCTTATGTTTTCTGCATCAGCAGGCAGGTTCTTTACCACTAGCACCACGTGGGAAGCCCTTTGGAGTACTATCTTTAGCCTATTATCCCTGGTCTTAGGACCAACAAAGCCAAACAGCCAGGCATTCTGGAACCAAGGTTCGCCCACCAATAGCCCACCCCCCACACACAGTTCCACTGCCTAGTGCCTCAATCAGCCACAGTGGAATCAGGCCTCACCTATGAAAGGCCAGCAGCCTCTGTACTAGGCAGTGCCTTACAGAGCTGACCTGGCTGAGGCCAGTCCTGCCTATAAGCATGAGCTGGGTAGTATGCTTTGCCACAACAGAAAAGACAGGGCAGTCCATATACGGGCAAACCTAGACCACACAGCTCTGGTGAAGAGTTGAGTGTGCTGCTGGATTCTGAAAGATATTTACTGCATAAGGCCACACTGAAGCTATGCTCAGCAAAAATAAATGGGATGACATGAAACTAAAACAAACAAACAAAAAAAGAAACAAACAAAAAAACTGCACAGTGAAGGAAATTATTAACATAACACAAAAGCAGTCTACTAAATGGGAGAAGATACAAACAATATTTCTGGTAAGGAGATTAATATTCAAATTATGCAAAGAACTCATACAACTCAACAGCAACAAAAAAATCTGCTTAAAAAATGGGCAAAGTCTCAGTATACATTTTCCCGAAGAAGACAGATAGTCAACAGACACATGAAAAAATGTTCAGTATCACTAATAACCAAGGAAATGTAAATCAGACCACAGTGAGACATCACCTGGTAACTGTCAGAATGGCTATAAAACAAAAGATGGCAAATAACAAACTTTTGCAAGGAAGGGGAGAGAACATTCCAGATTTTCTCAGAGGGAAGAGAAAAGGGAGTACAGTAGGTAAGGGAGATTAAGAGACACAAACTTCCTGTTACAAAATTAATGAGTCATAGAGATGAAATGTACAGGATGAAGAATATAGTCGACTATATTATGATACTTTTTATCATAGTGATCATTTTGTAATGTATAGAAATGTTGAATCTCTAAGTTGTGCGCCTGGTGCTAACACAGTATTGTAGGCCAATTATACTTCAATTAAAATACAATATGTAGACAAGAGGAGGAAACTGATCAAAATGCTAATGATGATTACCTCTGGGGGGTGGAATTATGAGTGATTGTTAATTTTTACTTTATGATTTCATGTATTTTTAGTTGTCTGAAGTGAAAAATATTACTTATAAAATTAAAACACAATAATTATCATTAAAATGATAAAAAATACAGAAAAAAACAAAGTCTGCATAATAATTCAGTGTATGTACATACCACATATAAAAAATCCATTTATATGTCAATTGATGTTTGGGTTGCTTCCATCTCTTGGCTGTTTTGAATAATGCTGTAATGAACATAAAATTGCAAATATCTCTTCTAGAAAGTAAGCATATTTTGACTATTCCATACATGGTTGCTTCATCCCATTAAAAAATTGAACAATAAGGACTTCCCTGGCAGTCTAGTGGTTAAGCCTCCACCCTCCTACTTCAGGGGGCACAAGTTTGATCTTTGGTCAAGGAATTAAGATTCTTCATGCCTCATGGCAAGGCAAAAATAGATAAATAATTTTTTTAAAATAAATTAATATAAATATATTAAAAGAAATAAATTTGTCTACAATTACAAGACATATAATAAACATGAAACAGGAGGAAAGAAAGGCTTAATCTTTGTATTTCCAGTTATACTTGGAGAACATAATGACAATAACTAGGAAGGGTTGGAAATTCTGTACAGTTTGCCTCACACAATGGGCTTTTAAATATGGCAAATTGTTGCTGCATGTGGGAGACGACAGCTTAAAGCAAGTTTAACATCCTCCCTCATCTCTATCTGCACTCTCCCTACAACTCATTAATTGAGCAATATAAGCAGACATAGTGTTACTGTCACACAAAGATTCAATAGAGATCCTCTCATATCTTATTTTAACCTCTCCATCTTTATTGTATATTGGCACTTCTTGCTCTGTTTATTTCATTTTCCTTTGTGGTCACTGATCTTGAATTTCTTATCATGGTTACTACATAAGCCGAAGAATTGATGCTCTTGAACTGTGGTGTTGGAGAAGACTCTTGAGAGTCCCTTGGACAGCAAGTAGATCCAACCAGTCCATCCTAAAGGAAATCAGTCCTGAATATTCACTGAAAGGACTGATGTTGAAGCTGAAACTCCAATACTTTGGCCACCTGATGCGAAGAACTGAGTCATTGGAAAAGACCCTGATACTGGGAAAGATTGAAGGCAAGAGGAGAAGGGAATGACAGAGGGTGAGATGGTTGGATGGCATCACTGACACAATGGACATGAGTTTGAGTAGGCTCCGGAAGTTGGTGAAGGACAAGGAAGCCTGGCATGCTGAAGTCCATGGGATCACAAAGAGTCGGACATGACTGAGTGACTAAACTGAACTGAATATATGTAGGATTTTAACATATGGTTTCAAACAACCATAGGACTTAAAATAATTTCACAAAGCAAAGTAGAAATGAATATATTTATTCCATAGACTTACCTTTGCTTGTAGAAAAATGCTCATCTGAGAAATTTTATCAATAATTTTGTTCACTTACCTAATGAAGTAGAGAATTTAAGATAAAGGGAAAAATAGTCTCTTTCTTAATGCCTAGTTAGTGCAATATATGTAGCATGTCATTTATTTTACTGGTCATATTGCCCTATGCTTTGTTAATATTAGAACTATTTCATTGTAAAGTGTCATTAAAAGTATGAACAATCCTTTCCTCGACATATTAAGATTGTTTTTAAAGTAACTATCTTTACTTCCATAAATTTATCTAAAAATTCTGATTCTACTGAATTTAAGAAAACAAACGAGATGTTTATTATATTTAACTTATTCACCATCTAATATTAAAGTATATCTTATACACTTTGGATTATGTGACACTTGAAAGAGGTAAACAAAAAAATTCTTTTTATTTTTATCAAATATTAGCTTTTATGTCACTTAAATAATTTTTTTACCCAATATAATTTAAACTGCCTAAAAGTAGAAACTCTGTTTAATCCACTTCTGTGCCCTGCAGTGCTAGAAGTGGGTCTCTTACATAGTAGGTAATTAGTGAATATTTAAATAACAATTGAATGAGTGAGCTATGATTAACAAATAATCTTCAATATTATTTTTGGCATGCTATTCTATAACTGATAATGGTTTTACTGTTTTATTTTTTTTTAATTTATTTTTTTTAATTTTAATTTTAATTTTATTTTACTTTACAATACTGTATTGGTTTTGCCATACATTGACCTGAATCTGCCACGGGTGTACATGAGTTCCCAGTCCTGAACCCCTCTCCCACCTCTCACCCCATATCATCTCTCTGGATCATCCCCATGCACCAGCCCCAAGCATGCTGTATCCTGTATCGAACACAGACTGGCGATTCATTCCTTACATGATAGTATACATGTTTCAATGCCATTCTCCAAAATCATCCCACCCTCTCCATCTCCCTCAGAGTCCAAAAGTCCGTTCTATACATCTGTGTCTCTTTTGCTGTCTCATATACAGCATTACCATCTTTCTAAATTCCATATATATGCATTAGTATACTGTATTGGTGTTTTTCTTCCTGGCTTATTTCACTCTGTATAATAGGCTCCAGTTTCATCCATCTCATTAGAACTGATTCAAATGTATTCTTTTTAATGGCTGAGTAATACTCCATTGTGTATATGTACCACAGCTTTCTTATCCATTCATCTGCTGATGGACATCTAGGTTGTTTCCATGTCCTGGCTATTATAAACAGTGGTGCAATGAACATTGGGGTACATGTGTCTCTTTCAATTCTGGTTTCGCCAGTGTGTATGCCCAGCAGTGGGATTGCTGGCTCATAAGGCAGTTCTATTTGCAGTTTTTTAAGGAATCTCCACACTGTTCTCCATAGTGGCTGTACTAGTTTGCATTCCCACCAACAGTGTAGGAGGGTTCCCTTTTCTCCACACCCTCTTCAGCATTTATTGCTGGTAGACTTTTGGATCACAGCCATTCTGACTGGTCTGAAATGGTACCTCATTGTGGTCTTGGTTTGCATTTCTCTGATAATGAGTGATGTTAAGCATCTTTTCATGTGTTTGTTAGCCATCTGTTTGTCTTCTTTGGAGAAATGTCTATTTAATTATTTGGCCCATTTTTTGATTGCGCTGTTTATTTTTCTGGAATTGAGCTGCATAAGTTGCTTGTATATTTTTGAGATTAGTTGTTTGTCAGTTGCTTCATTTGCTATTATTTTCTCCCATTCAGAAAGCTGTCTTTTCACCTTGCTTAGAGTTTCCTTTGTTGTGCAGAAGCTTTTAATTTTCATTAGATCCCATTTGTTTATTTTTGCTTTTATTTCCAGTATTCTGGGAGGTGGATCATAGAGGATCCTGCTGTGCTTTATGTCGGAGAGTTATTTTTATAGTTTCTGGTCTTACATTTAGATCTTTAATCCATTTTGAATTTAATTTTGTGTGTGGTGTTAGAAAGTGATCTAGTTTCATTCTTTTACAAGTGGTTGACCAGTTTCCCCAGCACCACTTGTTAAAGAGATTGTCTTTTCTCCATTGTATATTCTTGCCTGCTTTGTGGAAGATAAGGTGTCCATAGGTGTGTGGATTTATCTCTGGGCTTTCTATTTTGTTCCATTGATCTATATTTCTGTCTTTGTGCCAGTACCATACTGTCTTGATGACTGTGGCTTTGTAGTAGAGCCTGAAGTCAGGCAGGTTGATTCCTCCAGTTCCATTCTTCTTTCTCAAGATTGCTTTGGCTATTTGAGGTTTTTTGTATTTCCATACAAATCTTGAAATTATTTGTTCTAGTTCTGTGAAAAATATGGCTGGTAGCTTGATAGGGATTGCATTGAATCTGTAGATTGCTTTGGGTAGTATACTTATTTTCACTATATTAATTCTTCTGATCCATGAACATGGTATATTTCTCCATCTATTAGTGTCCTCTTTGATTTCTTTTATCAATGTTTTATAGTTTTCTATATATAGGTCTTTAGTTTCTTTAGGTAGATATATTCCTAAGTATTTTATTCTTTTCGTTGCAATGGTGAATGGAATTGTTTCCTTAATTTCTTTTTCTACTTTCTCATGATTAGTGTATAGGAATGCAAGGGATTTCTGTGTGTTGATTTTATATCCTGCAACTTTACTATATTCATTGATTAGCTCTAGTAATTTTCTGGTGGAGTCTTTAGGGTTTTCTATGTAGAGGATCATGTCATCTGCAAACAGCGAGAGTTTTACTTCTTCTCTTCCAATATGGATTCCTTTTATTTCTTTTTCTGCTCTGATTGCTGTGGCCAAAACTTCCAGAACTATGTTGAATAGTAGCAATGGAAGTGGGCACCCTTGTCTTGTTTCTGACTTTAAGGGAAATGCTTTCAATTTTTCACCATTGAGGATAATGTTTGCTGTCGTTTGACATATACAGCTTTTATTATGTTGAGGTATGTTCCTTCTATCCCTGCTTTCTGGAGAGTTTTTATCATAAATGGATGTTGAATTTTGTCAAAGCCTTCTCTGCATCTATTGAGATAATCATATGGCTTTTATTTTTCAATTTGTTAATGTGGTGAATTACATTGATTGATTTGTGGATATTGAAGAATCCTTGCATCCCTGAGATAAAGCCCACTTGGTCATGGCGTATGATCTTTTTAATGTGTTGTTGGATTCTGATTGCTAGAATTTTGTTGAGGATTTTTGCATCTATGTTCATCAGTGATATTGGCCTGTAGTTTTCTTTTTTTGTGGCATCTTTGTCAGGTTTTGGTATTAGGGTGATGGTGGCATCATAGAATGAGTTTGGAAGTTTACCTTCCCCTGCAATTTTCTGGAAGAGCTGGAGTAGGATAGGTGTTAGCTCTTCTCGAAATTTTTGGTAGAATTCAGCTGTGAAGCCGTCTGGACCTGGGCTTTTGTTTGCTGGAAGATTTCTGATTACAGTTTCAATTTCCGTGCTTGTGATGGGTCTGTTAAGATTTTCTATTTCTTCCTGGTTCAGTTTTGGAAAGTTGTACTTTTCTAAGAATTTGTCCATTTCTTCCACGTTGTCCATTTTATTGGCATACAATTGCTGATAGTAGTCTCTTATGATCCTTTGTATTTCTATGTTGTCTGTCGTGATCTCTCCATTTTCATTTCTAATTTTATTGATTTGATTTTTCTCCCTTTGTTTCTTGATGAGTCTGGCTAATGATTTGTCAATTTTATTTATCCTTTCAAAGAACCAGCTTTTGGCTTTGTTGATTTTTGTTATGGTCTCTTTTGTCTCTTTTGCATTTATTTCTGCCCTAATTTTTAAGATTTCTTTCCTTCTAATAACCCTGGGGTTCTTAATTTCTTCCTTTTCTAATTGCTTTAGGTGTAGAGTTAGGTTATTTATTTGACTTTTTTCTTGTTTCTTGAGGTATGCCTGTATTGCTATGAACTTTCGCCTTAGCACTGATTTTATAGTGTCCCACAGGTTTTGGGTTGTTTTGTTTTCATTTGCATTCATTTCTATGCATATTTTGATTTCTTTTTTGATTTCTTCTGTGATTTGTTGGTTATTCAGAAGCGTGTTGTTCAGCCTCCACATGTTGACATTTTTAATAGTTTTTCTCCTGTAATTGACATCTAATCTTAATGCATTATGGTCAGAAAAGATGCTTGGAATGATTTTGATTTTTTTGAATTTATCAAGGTTAGATTTATGGCCCAGGATGTGATCTATCCTGGAGAAGGTTCTTTGAGCACTTAAGAAAAGGTGACATTCATTGTTTTGGGGTGAAATGTCCTATAGATATCAATTAGGTCTTACTGGTTTATTGTATCATTTAAAGTTTGCATTTCTTTGTTAATTTTCTGTTTAGTCACACCTATGTACAGATCAACTAAACAGAAAATTAACAAAGAAACTCAAACTTTTGATCTGTCCATAGGAGTGAGTGTGGTATGAAAGTCTCCCACTATTATTGTGTTATTGTTAATTTCCCCTTTCATGCTTGTTAGCATTTGTCTTACATATTGCAGTGCTCCTATGTTGGGTGCATATATATTTATAATTGTTATATCTTCTTCTTGGATTGATCCTTTGATCATTATGTAGTGGCCTTCTTTGTCTCTTTTCACAGCCTTTGTTTTAAAGTCTATTTTATCGGATATGAGTATTGCTACTCCTGCTTTCTTTTGGTCTCTATTTGTGTGGAATATCTTTTTCCAGCCCTTCACTTTCAGTCTGTATGTGTCCCTTGTTTTGAGGTGGGTCTCTTGCAGGCAGCATACATAGGGATCTTGTTTTTGTATCCATTCAGCCAGTCTTTGCCTTTTGGTTGGGGCATTCAACCCATTTATGTTTAAGGTAATTATTGATAAGTATGATCCCATTGCAATTTACTTTACTGTTTTGGGTTCGGGTTTATACACCCTTTTTGTGTTTCCCATCTAAAGAATATCTTTTAGCATTTGTTGGAGAGCTGGTTTGGTGGTGCTGAATTCTCTCAGCTTTTGCTTGTCTGGAAAGCTTTTGATTTCTCCTCCATATTTGAATGAGATCCTTGCTGGGTACAGTAATCTGTGCTTTAGGTTATTTTCTCTCATCACTTTAAGTATGTCTTGCCTTTCCCTCCTGGTCTGAAGAGTTTCTGTTGAAAGATCAGCTGTTATCCTTATGGGAATCCCCTTGTGTGTTATTTATTGTTTTTCCCTTGTTGCTTTTAATATTTGTTCTTTGTGTTTGATCTTTGTTAATTTGATTAATATGTGTCTTGGGGTGTTTCACCTTGGGTTTATCCTATTTGGAACTCTCTGGTTTTCTTGGACTTGGGTGATTATTTCCTTCCCCATTTTAGGGAAGTTTTCAACTATTATCTCCTCAAGTATTTTCTCATGGTCTTTCTTTTTGTCTTCTTCTTCTGGGACTCCTATAATTCGAATGTTGGAGTGTTTCATATTGTCCTGGAGGTCTCTGAGATTGTCCTTATTTCTTTTAATTCTTTTTTCTTTTTTCCTCTCTGATTCATTTATTTCTACCATTCTATCTTCTATTTCACTAATCCTATCTTCAGCCTCCATTATTCTACTATTTGTTGCCTCCAGAGTGATTTTGATCTCATTTATTGCATTATTCATTATATATTGACTCTTTTTTATTTCTTCTAGGTCCTTGTTAAACCTTTCTTGCATCTTCTCTATCCTTGTCTCCAGGGTATGTATCTGTGATTCCATTTTGATTTCAAGATTTTGGATCATTTTCACTATCAATATTCGGAATCCTTTCTCAGGTAGATTCCCTATCTCTTCCTCTTTTGTTTGGTTTGGTGGGCATTTCTCCTGTTCCTTTACCTGCTGGGTATTCCTCTGTCTCTTCATCTTGGTTATATTGCTGCGTTTGGTGTGGCCTTTCTATATTCTGGGAATTTGTGGAGTTCTCTTTATTATGGAGTTTCCTCACTGTGGGTGGTGTTGTATCAGTGGCTTGTCAAGGTTTCTTTGTTAGGGAGGCTTGTGTCGGAGTTCTGGTGGGTGGAGCTGGATTTCTTCTCTCTGGAGTGCAATGGAGTGACCAGTAATGGGTTATGAGACGTCAATCGTTTTGGAGTAACTTTGAGCTCCCTGTATATTGAAGCTCAGGGGTGTGTTCCTGTGTTGCTGGAGAATTTGCATGGTATGTCTTGCTCTGGATCTTGTTGGCCCTTGGGTGGTACTTGGTTTCAGTGTAGGTATGGAAACGTTTGATGAGCTCCTATCGGTTAATGTTCCCTGGATTCAGGAGTTCTCTGATGTTCCCAGGATTTGGACTTAAGCCTCCTGCTTCTGGTTTTCAGTTTTATTTTTATAGTAGCTTGAGAATCCCATGGACGGTGGAGTCTGGTGGGCTGCCATCTATGGGGTCACACAGAGTCAGACATGACTGAAGCCATTTAGCAGCAGCAAGACTTCTCCATCAATACAGCACCGATGATAAAACATCTAGTTTAAAGATGAAAAGTTTCTCCACATTGGGGGACACCCAGAGAGGTTCACTGAGTTACATGGAGAAGAGAAGAGGGAGGAGGTAGTTAGAGGTGACTGCAATGAGATGGGGTGGGATCAAAAGAGGAGAGAGCAAGCTAGCCAGTAGTCACATCCTATGTGCACTCCTCAGTCTGGACTGCTCAGAGGTGTTCACAGAGTTATACAGGGAAGAGGAGAGGGAGGAAGTAGACAGAGGTGGCCAGGAGGATAAAAGAGGGAAATGAAAAGGAGAGAGACAGATCAAGCCAGTAACCTGTTCCCTAAGGGTTATCCACCATCTGGAACACACAGAGATTCACAGAGTTGGGTAGAAAAGAGAAGGGGGAGGGAAGAAACAGAGGCCACCTGGTGGAGAAAAAGGAGAGTCCAAAGGAGAAGAGAGTGGTCAAGCCAGTAATCTCACTCTCAGGTAAAATTGGGTACTGAAGATTGGGTTTTTAAATGTACAAAATTGACAACAAATACCAAAAAGCAAAGATTAAAAATATAGAGTAGAGGTTGGATTTTCAAAAATACAATATTAAAGGGAAGAAGGAGTAGAAAGGAAAAAAAAGAAGACACAAAACCACAAGAATTATTAAAAAACAACAACAACAACCACAAAAAGAGAATATACGGCATTTGCTTTAAAAATAGGGTCTTTTTTTTTGAAAGGTAATAGTAGGTTATAAAAATAAAAATTTAAGGAGATATAGAGAACTTAAAAATTTAAAAAGGTTAAAAAAAGAAGAGGAAAAAGAAAAGATAAAACAATCACACAATAACAACAACAACAACAACAAAATGAATAGTAAAAGATAGTATAGATCTATCTGGCCGTTTCTCTGGTGTTGTGGACAGTGTGGGGTCACTTCCAAGGCGGTTCCCTCTGTTTAACTTCTTCTGTTTGCTGGTCTCTTCAGTGTCTGATTTCCACCCTGTCACAGGGGGGCAGTGGTGGACACTTTTTTTTTTAGGCTCACTTGTTCAGTCGCGCTGTGGGGAGGGAGGGATGCTGCAAAAAAGTAACAGTGGCGTGTGCTTGCCGTGTCTTAGCCCCACTGGGCCCGCCCCTGCTCACCGCGCACACCACTCAGGCTCTACGTTGCTCTGCTGGAACTGTCTGAGGCCGGCCCTAGGCAGCATATACCTCCCTGGTCTAAGCTGCTCAGGCTTGATGCTCAGGTAGCCCTCAGAGGTGCAGATTCGGTTGGGCCTGAGTTTTGTGCCCTTCCCAGGTCTGAGTAGCTCAGGTGTTTGGCGAGCGCAGTCGCTGTGACTTATCACCTTTCCCATCTCTGCTGCTCAGTTTTCTGGGTGTATTGCTGGTGTCCCTTCTCTGGCAGCTGATGACTGTCCAGAACCCCCAGAAGTCTTAGTTAGCAAAGAAGTCTGCTTGCATTTTGGTAGGTAATGTCTCTATTGGGCTGCGATTGCCCCCTTCCAGCCCTCACAGCTCTGGCTGCCTGTCACCAGAGGGGGATGGTCTGCAGCTGGCTATTTCTGTTCTGTCCTTTGTTCTGTGCACGGTCCTGGAGGTGTCATATGTTTGAGCTTTTTGCGTGGTAGCTATCCCACAGTCTGGTTTGCTAGCCCAAGTTAGTTCGCTCTGGTTACGTGCAGGGCGTTCCGGCCCAAATCTTACAAAGCACTGCAGCCCGCACCTCCCACGCCTCCCTGCCCAGCCCCCACTTGCTAGTGGTGGATGCAGGCGTCTGTGCTGCTTCTCCGCTGGGGGAGTTACTGTTGGGCTCATAATCTGTTGGTTTTAATTATTTATTTATTTTTCCTTCCTGTTATGTTGCCCTCTGTGCTTCCAAGGCTCACCACAGACTCAGCAGTGAGAGTGTTTCCTGGTGTTTGGAAATGTCTCTTCTTAAGATTCCCTTCCCGGGACGGAGCTCCCTCCTTACCTCCTTTGTCTCCTTTTTCATCTTTTATATTTTTTCCTACCTGTTTTTGAAGACAATGATCTGCTTTTTTGGGTGCCTGATGTCCTCTGCCAGCATTCAGAAGTTGTTTCATGGAATTTACTCAGCGTTGAAATGTTCTTTTGATGAATTTGTGAGGGAGAAAGTGGTCTCCCCATCCTATTCCTCTGCCAACTTAGGACTGACTCCCCCTACTGTTTTATTTTTAAACTGATTTATTTATCAAATATATCCTAAATATATATCTATATCAAATATTTATAAATTTATTGCATGTATATAACAATTTCTTTCTTGGAAGAAAAGCTATGACAAATGTAGGCAGAGTATCAAAGACAGAGACATCATTTTGGTGACAAAGGTCCATGTGGTCAAAGCTATGGTTTTTCCAGCAGTCATGTAATGATGTGAGAGTTGGACCATGAAGAAGTCTGAGTGCCGAAGAATTGATGGTGCTGGAGAAGACTCTTCAGAGTCCTTTGGACAGCAAGGAACTCAAACCAGTTAATCCTAAAGGAAATCAACTCTGAATATTGTTTGAAAGGACTGATGCTGAAGCAGAAGTTCCAGTACTTTGGCCACCTGATGCAAAGAACTGACTCATTGGAAAAGACCATGATGCTGGGAAAGATTGAGGGCAGGAGGAGAAGGGGACAACAGAGGATGAGATAGTTAGAGAGCATCACCAACTCAATGGACATGAATTGGAGAAAACTCCAGAAGACCGGAGGACAGGGAAGCCTGGCATGCTGCAGTCCATGGAATCTCAGAGTTGGAGAAGACAATAACTGAACAACAACAATATAACAGTTTATCTCCATCTGAACAGCTAGATTATTTCTTCATTTTTCTCCACTACAAACAATTTCACAATAATGAAGTGAAAGTGAAAGTGTTTGTCACTCATTCGTGTCCGACTGTTTGTGACTTCATGGGCTGTAGCCTGCCAGGTTCCTCTGTCCTTTGAATTCTCCAGGCAAGAATGCTGAAGTAGGTTGCCATTCCCTTCTCCAAGGGATCTTCCCAACTCAAGGGGCAAACCTGGGTCTCCTGCTTTGCAGACAGATTCTCTACCGTTTGAGCCATGAGGGGAGTCCCTAAGAAGAAAGTCTTCCTTGACTGGGAATAATAATTTTAGCTAACTCTTTGTGTAGATCACTTCCTGAGAAAAGATAGCTATGGAATTACATAGTCTTAAGAATTAAAAAAAAAATTAATATTGATTTAACCAAGGGGGACTAAAAGTAAGCCTGTGTATACAAAATAAAAAAAATATGGGGAGATAAAAGCTAAATTCTCAGTAATCTAAAATTAAAAAAAAAAAGGTAATAATGTGAGCAGTTTAGTACTGAAACAGTGAAAGAAATGCCAAGAGAATCAGAACAGTTCAAAGAACCTCTTAAGAATTAAACATCTGCCAATAGAAGGGGATAGGATGTAAAGTTGCTTTTTAAATAATACCTTTTAGAACTATATGAGTGTAAATATTTATTTTGTATGTGAATACAACAATATGATAAAATAAAAGCAAATTAAATAATAATCATTAAATACTTGTCTAAAATGTCAGCATTTAAAAGTGTGGCAATCTAAAAGCCTCAAGTCAGGCAAACTAACTCTGAGACTATTGAGATCTTATCCAAATTACAAATGGGCTAATACAATCAATATGCTTCAGTTCAGTTCAGTTCAATTCAGTCGCTCAGTCATGTCTGACTCTTTGCAACCCCATGAATCACAGCACACCAGGCCTCCCTGTCCATCACCAACTCCCAGAGTTCACTAAAACTCATGTCCATCGAGTTGGTGATGCCATCCAGTCATCTCATCCTCTGTCGTCCCCTTCTTGTCCTGCCCCCAATCCTTCCCAGCATCAGGGTCTTTTCCAATGAGTCAACTCTTCGCATGAGGTGGTCAAAGTACTGGAGTTTCAGCTTTAGCATCAGTCTTTCCAATGAACACCCAAGACTGATCTTCAGAATGGACTGGTTGGATCTCCTTGCAGTCCAAGGGACTCTCAAGAGTCTTCTCCAACACCACAGTTCAAAAGCATCAATTCTTCAGTGCTCAGCTTTCTTCACAGTCCCACTCTCTCATCCATACATGACCACTGGAAAAACCATAGCCTTGACTAAATGGACTTTGTTGGCAAAGTAATGTCTCTGCTTTTGAATATGCTGTCTAGGTTGGTCATAACTTTCCTTCCAAGGAGTAAGTGTCTTTTAATTCCATGGCTGCAATCATCATCTGCAGTGATTTTGGAGCCCCCCCCAAATAAAGTCTGACACTGTTTCCATTGTTTCCCCATGTATTTAACATGAAGTGATGTGACCAGATGCCATGATCTTAGTTTTCTGAATGTAGCGTTTTAACCAACCTTTTCATTCTCCAATTTCACTTTCATCAAGAGGCTCTTTAGTTCCTCTTCACTTTCTGCCTCTTCACTCATCTGCATATCTGAGAGTATTGATATTTCTTCCAGCAATCTTGATTCCAGCTTGTGTTTCTTCCAGCCCAGCATTTCTCATGATGTACTCTGCATATAAGCTAAATAAGCAGGGTGACAATATACAGCTGTGACATACTCCTTTTCTTATTTGGAACCAGTCTGTTGTTACATGTCCAGTTCTAACTGTGGCTTCCTGACCTGCATACAGGTTTCTGAAGAGGCAGGTCAGGTGGTCTGGTATTCCTATCTCTCTTAGAATTTTCCACAGTTGATTGTGAGCCACACAGTCAAAGGCTTTGGCATAGTCAATAAAGCAGAACTAGATGTTTTTCTGGAACTCTCTTGCTTTTTTGATGATCCAGCAGATGTTGGCAATTTGATCTCTGATTCCTGCAACTTTTCTAAAACCAACTTGAACATCAGGAAGTTCAAAGTTCATGTATTGCTGAAGCCTGACTTGGAGAATTTTTAGCATTACTTTACTAGCATGTGAGATGAGTGCAATTGTGCAGTAGTTTGAGCATTCTTTGGCATTGCCTTTCTTTGGGATTAGAAGGAAAACTGACCTTTTCCAGTCCTGTGGCCACTGCTGAGTTTTCCAAATATGCTGGCATATTGAGTGCAGTACTTTCACAGCATCATCTTTCAGGATTTGAAATAGCTCAGCTGGAATTCCATCACCTCCACTAGCTTTGTTCGTAGTGATGCTTTCTAAGCCCACTTGACTTCACATTCCAGGATGTCTGGCTCTAGGTGAGTGATCACACCATCGTGATTATCTGGGTTGTGAAGCTTTTTTTTGTACAATTCTTCTGTGTATTCTTGCCACCTCTTCTTAATATCTTCTTCTTCTGTTAGGTCCATACCATTTCTGTCCTTTATCGAGCCCATCTTTGCATGAAATGTTCCCTTGGTGTCTCTAATTTCCTTGAAGGGATCTCTGGTCTTCCCCATTCTGTTGTTTTCCTCTATTTCTTTGCATTGATCACTGAGGAAGGCTTTCTTATCTCTCCTTGCTATTGTTTGGAACTCTGCATTCAAATGGGTATATCTTTCCTTTTCTCCTTTGTTTTTCACTTCTTTTTTTACAGCTATTTGTAAGGCCTACTCAGACACCCCCCCCCCCTTTTTTTTGCATTTCTTTTTCTTGGGGATGGTCTTGATCCCTGTCTCCTGTACAATGTCATGAACCTCTGTCCATATTTTTTCAGGCACTCTGTCTATCAGATCTAGTCCCTTAAATCTATTTCTCACTTCCACTGTATAATCATAAGGGAGTTGATTTAGGTCATACCTGAATGGTCTAGTGGTTTTCCCTACTTTCTTCAATTTAAATCTGAATTTGGCAGTAAGGAGTTCATGATCTGTGCCACAGTTAGCTCCCAGTCTTGTTACTAGATTCTAATAATCAATAAGGTATATTAGGCTTTCCTATTCCTTCCTTTTTCTCCCTCCTCCCTCCCTCTCTTTCTCTCTTCCTTCTTTGCCTCAAATCTAGTGTGCTTTTTCAGTTTAAGGATTCACTTTTTTTTTTCACTCAGCACTTAAAAGATATTTTGCAATTTATTTCTGATCTACATAATTTCTAATAAGAAATTCACTGCTAGTTGAATTAATTTTTATATAGGTAAAGTGTCAGTTTTCTCTGGCTGTTTTCAAGATTTTTTGCATTTCTCTAATTTTCAGAAATTCAATTATGTTTGATATATATTGTTATGAAGTTCATTGGGATTATCATGTTTAAGATCTACTCGTCTTCTTGAAACTGCAAGTTTATTGTTTTTCACCAAATTTGGGAAGTTTTAAGCTATTATTTCTTTTATGCTTGCTTGCTTTCTACTCTATTTTTCAAAACTATGTTAGTGTCAAAATTTACATATTTTATTATATTCCACAGATATCTATTTTATTGTTTGAATGTCTGTTTTCTCTGTTTTTCTGAATGAAGAATTTTTATCGTTCTAGGATTGCCATGCCCTCCACAAGGGGATCTTCCTGACCCAGGAGTTGAACCCTTGTCTCAGGTATCTCCTGCACTGGTTGGCAGGTTCTTTACCACTAGCATCACCTGAAAAGCCCATATTCTGTCTACAGGTATTTTTCTCTGTCATCTCTGTTCTTCTGTTGAGCCAATGCACTGAGATTGTATTTTAGTTATTGTATTTCTTAGTTTTAAAACTTCCTTTGTGTTCTTTATTTTTCTTTTGCTGAGGATTTCTATTTATATATTTGATTCAAACATGTTTCTGGCTACTTATGGAAACATGATGGCTACTCTAAAATCTTTGCCAGATAGTTTTCTCTGTTACTTTGGTGTTTCATCTTTTGATTATCTTTTTTCATTCATTATGAGACCTTTTGTTCTTCACCTGGCTAGTGATTACTTTCAATTAAAATCATAAACTTTTTACAGTAATTTTACCCTTTTCATTGTACATTGTGAGTTTTAACAAACATATATTGTCAAGTAGCTATCACCAAAATCAAGATATACCAGAGTTCCATTTTCACCAAAAATGTCTCTTTCTATTTTGTACATAATCCTTTCCCTTCTTCCTGTTCTTTTACCATTTAAATTATAAGGTCATTTTGTTGATTTATAAAAATGATATTAAAAACTCTGCTGAAATTCTATTTAATCTATAAATTTTGGGAGAATTGGCATCTTAACGATATTAGTCTTTCAATATCCAAACATGGAATGTCCTTTCATTTATTTAGATCTTCTTCAATGTCTTTCTATTTTATAATTTTAAACATTAAAAACATCTACATATATTGTTAGGGTTATACCTTGTTCTTTCAGGATTTTTGATGTTTATGGAAATGGTACTTGTTTTGTTGTTATTCTTTTGTAGCTCTTTTGCTTTGTGTTTAGTTTCAATATCCAACTATTAATTGAAAAAATATTTTTGTCTGTTGGCCTTGTACACTGAAACATCCTGTATGTACTTAGTTCCTGTAACATTGTGAATTTTTCAATTTTTTAATGTAGATAATCATGGATTCTAAAAATACTTTTTTATTGTGCCTTTAATTAGTGCACTTCCTAACTCCTTCACTGAGAGATTTCATAGGATCTATAAAGTGACTTATTTGCCTTGCTCCTGCCAGGCTTCTCTGGTGGTTCAGCTGGTAAAGAATCTCCCCACAGTGCAGGGGATCCCTGGGTTAGGGAGATCCCTGGGTTAGGGAGATCCCTGGGTTTGATCCCTGGGTTAGGGAGATCCCCTGGAGAAGGGAAAGGTTACTCACTCAAGTATTCTGATCTGGAGAATTCCACGGACTGAATACTCTATGGGGTAACAAAGAGTTGGACACGACTGAGTGATTTTCATTTTGCTGACATTAGGCGGCAAGAGTGCAATTTCTTACATGATATGATTTTTCTTCTTAGTTAATATGGTGAACTACACTGAGTGATTGTTATATCAAGAATCATTGTTGCATCCCTTGGATAAACACCAGAGTTGCAAGCCCCTCTAGCCATATTATCTAATATCAAGATGTTTTTTTCCGTTTCACTATTTTTTTAAAGAAAAATTTAATCAGAATATTGAAAAGCTAAACGTGAAGAAGACAACCCAAATACCATGTTGAAACCTGTGCTGGATCACTATGGCTCACTTTTCAACTTTAAAAATTTCTTAGTGAAAATATGTTTCTTATGTAGCAGTGAATTTCCCTGAAACTCCTCAAGTTAGTGACCAACCAGAACAAGCACCTAGTTTTTCATACTGTATATGTTCTTTCATAGCATTATCTTGGCTTACTTCTCCAGCCAGTGTTTTGTTTTACAAATTCTGTGAACCAGCCACAAACCAATTTTAAGAAACAAAATAAATGTAGCTTCTCTATCTTCATGTTTTCCCCCGTGCCTAGAATATCCCCTGCATGGTCTGTATCTCTTCTAGCTTATTCTTATTTTTGTTCCAAAATCAAGCAATGGTGAATATATCATGCTATGGTGAATACTGTCATTTTCTTCTATTATGTGCAGGATGTCCTACTCTGTACTTATATAGTATTAAATACCCTGTGTTATGTGAAAGTGTTAGTCACTCAGTTGTGTCCAAGTCTTTGGGACCTCATGGACTGTCACCTGCTAGGCTCCTCTGTACACAGAATTCTGCAAGCAGAAATACTGGAGTGGGTAGCCAGTCCCTTCTTCATGGGATCTTCCTGACCCAGGGATAGAACACAGATTAGGATCAGAATTGAGATAGGATCAAAACTGCAGGCTGATTCTTTACCATCTGAGCCACCAGGGAATATATTATATACATAGTGCTAAATATCCTGTATCACAGATACTTTTTGCTTTTGTGTGCTTATCTGAGCCACTAAATGATAAGCCATTTGAAAAAAAAATATGCAAGAGAAAAAATCAGTGTAATTCTTTTTATCCTTCTCAGGATCCAACACAATGTCAAGCAAAGTACCATGCTTAAAAAAAAAAAAATGAGAAATCAATGAAGTTCATGACATTGTACAGGAGACAGGGATCAAGACCATCTCCAAGAATAAGAAAAGCAAAAAAGAAAAATGGTTGTCCAAGGAGGCCTTAAAAATAGCTGTGAAAAGAAGAGAAATGAAAAGCAAAGGAGAAAAGGAAAGATATACCCATCTGAATGCAGAGTTCCAAAGAATAGTAAGGAGAGATAAGAAAGCCTTCCTCAGTGATCAATGCAAAAAAATAGAGGAAAACAACATTATGGGGAAGACTAGAGATCTCTTCAAGGAAATTAGAGATACCAAGGGAACATTTCATGCAAAGCTGGGCTTGATAAAGGACAGAAATGGTATGGACCTAACAGAAGAAGATATTAAGAAGAGGTGGCAAGAATACACAGAAGAACTGTACAAAAAAGATCTTCATGACCCCGATAATCATGATGATGTGATCACTCATCTAGAGCCAGACATGCTGGAATGTGAAATCAAGTGGTCCTTAGAAAGCATCACTATGAACAAAGCTAGTGGAGGTGATGGAATTCCAGTTGAGCTATTTCAAATCCTGAAAGATGATTTTGTGAATATGCTGAACTCAATATATCAGGAAACTTGGAAAACTCAGCAGTGGCCACAGGACTGGAAAGGTCAGTTTTCATTCCAGTCCCAAAGAAAGGCAATGCCAAAGAATGCTCAAAGTACCACACAAATGCACTGATCTCACACACTAGTAAAGTAGTGCTCAAAATTCTCCAAGCCACGCTTTAGCAATACATGAACCATGAACTTCCAGATGTTCAAGCCTGTTTTAGAAAAGGGAGAGGAACCAGAGATCAAATTGCCAACATCTGCTGGATCATCAAAAAACAGGAGAGTTTCAGAAAAATATCTATTTTTGTTTTCTTGACTATGCCAAAGCCTTCGACTGTGTGGATCACCATAAACTGTGGGAAATTCTGAAAGAGATGTGACTACCAGACTACCTGACCTGCCTCTTGAGAAACTTGTATGCAGGTCAAGAGCCAACAGTGAGAACTGGACATGGAACAACAGACTAGTTCCAAATAGGGAAAGGAGTACATCAAGGCGGTATATTGTCACCTTGCTTATTTAACTTATATGCCAAGTACATCATGAGAAACGCTGGGCTGGAAGAAGCACAAGCTGGAATCAAGATTATCAGGAGAAATCTCAGTAACCTCGGATATGCAGATAACACCACCCTTATGGCAGAAAGTGAAGAAGAACTAAAGAGTCTCTTGATGAAAGCAAAAGAGGAGAGTGAAAAAGTTGCCTTAAAGCTCAACATTCAGAAAAAGAAGATAATAGCATCTGGTCCCATCACTTCATGGCAAATAGATGGGGAAACAGTGGAAATAGTGGTTGACTTTATATTTTGGGGCTCCCAAATCACTGCAGATGGTGACTGCAGCCATGAAATTTCCTTCCTCCTTAGAAGGAAAGTTATGACCAACTTAGATAGCATATTAAAAAGCAGAGACATTACTTTGTCAACAACGGTCTGTCTAGTCAAGGCTATAGTTTTTCTAGGAGCCATGTATGGATGTGAGAGTTAGACTGTAAAGAAAGCTGAGCACCGAAGAATTGATGCTTTTGAACTGTGGTTTTGGAGAAGACTCTTGAGAGTCCCTTGGACTGCAAGGAGATCCAATCAGTCCATCCTAAAGGAGATCAATCTTGGGTGTTCATTGGAAAGACTGATGTTGAAGCTGAAACTCCAAACTTTGGCCACCTGATGTGAAGGGCTGACTCATTTGAAAAGACCCTGATGCTGGGAAAGATTGAGGGCAGGAGGAAATGGGGATGACAGAGGAAGAGATGGTTGGATGGTGTCACCAACTCAATGGACATGAGTTTGGGTCAATTCTGGGAGTTGGTGATGGACAAGGAGGCCTGGTGTGCTACAGTTCATGGGGTTCCAAAGAATTGGACATGACTGTGTGACTGAACTGAACTGAATGATTGATTGTATTGACTAATCCAGGTCAGATTAAGTTTCACTAGTAAGAACTTTTTTGGGGTTGCATATTCTCTTATTTAGCTTTTTAATTTAAAATATATTTAATCACTCCTGGGATAATTATGAGGTTGGCTTAGAGGAATATTAAAAAGCATTTGAATAAGGTATTTTTACTTATTATCTGAATCTGTGAGTTAATGTCAGCTTATAAATTTTGTTTTGCTGGTTGAGAGGGGGCAAAATGTCCCTTTTAAGATTATTTTCAAAATGAACCCTTTAATAAGTGAAAAGTGATAGTCATGATTGAGAAATTGCATTATTGCTTTAAATAAAACCTCATGTAAATAATTTTTCTGACTGGTTATTTTATGACTAGAGAATAAATAAGTTCTGAACAAGCAAATCTAAGAAATTAGACAAATACTGCCCTGATAAACTCAACAATATCTCTATATGTATCTGGGTTGGAAGAAAAAAATATATACTTGATTTTTCTTTTTTTAGAATTTTCTTTTGTCTGATTTATTTTTCAGGCCTTATATGTGGCATCAGCCAGATAGCTCACAGGTTTATTTTCTTTTCAGTATTCTTTACATTTATACATTAAATGTATAAATGGTGAACTTTACATTAAGCAAGGAGATTCAACCAGTCCATTCTAAAAGAGATCAGCCCTGAGTGTTCTTTGGTAGCAATGATGCTAAAGCTGAAACTCCAGTACTTTGGCCACCTCATGCGAAGAGTTGACTCATTGCAAAAGACTCTGATGCTGGGGGTGGGATTGGGGGCAGGAGGAAAAGGGGACGACAGAGGATGAGATGGCTGGATGGCATCACTGACTCGATGGACATGAGTTTGAGTGAACTCCGGGGGATGGTGATGGACAGGGAGGCCTGGTGTGCTGCGATTCATGGGGTTGCAAAGAGTTGGACACGACTGAGAGACTGAAATGAACTGAACTGAACTGAACTGAATGGATACCAGAACTGAATCAATATATCATTTCAAGCTTTACGTTTGATTAAAATATGAAGTTATTTCTAAATTTCTGATAAAGTATTTGCCTTTTTTACCATATATTTTAGCAAGAGATCTGTCTAGTTGTCAGATACTATTGTATAAATTAGCCTGGTTTTAGAAGCAGAAAATTTCTATGAAGGCATCTTTACCTTGTTCACATTTCTTTTGCAATGTGCTTTAGCACATAATATTGATTCAATTGTTTTTGCTAAAAGGATAGCCAATAACATTTTTGACTTGGCCACAGGAATATTCTGACCCCAGAAATATGAGTACATGCAATTATCTCTTTATCTTTGATTCTTTGGCTATCTCGTTATTGAGCTTTGAGTAGTTCACAACTCCAATTCATCCTTGAATCTCAGTCCATCCTTGATTCTGAACAGTTTTATATAATATTCCTTCATACCATTCCTATAATTCACTTTAGCTGTGATCCACTCTATGACCCACATCTCAAAGTTGAATCCTAGTGGTCTTTAACTTTATTGAGCAAAACTCTTGTAGGTGATAGAAGTCTTGAGATTTCAGTGAATTGCCAAATTATTTAAAATAGTGCTCTTGAGGATAACAGAATGTAATCTCAGAAGTTATATTATTTTTCTTCCAAATTCGGACACAAACTAGCTTTATGACATTATAATTAGACCTTTAATATATTGTTTATAAAATGTATATAATATTGGCAATTCTGCCTTGATCAGAGTGTAGCTATCAGGATAAAATATGTGAGAAACCTGGGTAAACTATAAAGTGCCATGTAAATTTAAGGATATTAAAACAAACAAACAAAATCCCTCTGGGAACTAATTGTTTATAGCAAGGTTGCAGGATACAGGTTTAACATACAAAGTCAATTCCCTTTTATACCAACAATGAGCAACAGAAATTTGAAATCAAATACAAAATACTGCTTACATAGCAATAAAAAAATGGAAAGTTTATATATGAATCTAATGAAATATATAGAATAACAATTTTCTTAGCATGGGTAATAAAATAAAATAATAAATGAAAATTGATGGGAATTGAAAAGCATGTACAAAATCCTAGCTTCAGAAGTCCAAAGAGAATTTTAAAAGTGAATCAGAATATTTTGTAATCTTGATTTTCAATATTGAAGAAACCCTCTATAATTTTAACTGATTATTTTACCAGTAATTTTTATTTAACTAAAATCTCTGTGTGCCATAGAGCATCTTTTTGTTGAGGCTAGTGCAAGGAGCAGGGTGATGGTAAAAAATCAAATCATATTTTTTCTAGAATAAGATTTATTTAATTAGCTTTGTAGAACCAACCCAAAGGCCCTAAATCATCAGGAAAAGAGCAACAACTGTAAAATGATAATATGTTTATTGTCATTCAGGACTTGTCATTTGATGATGAAAAATAAAAATAAAATCCAGAAGCCTCTATTAAGCAACTTGGCCAGGGTTCCTTCATTGTCATTGCCAATAAACTATTCCATATTTGCAGCAACAGTCCTGGATATGTCTTCAGCTCAGCTACCTTTTGGACCTAAATATCACAAGTTCTGAAAAGCATCCCTCTGCCAATTCCAATAATAAAATCAATGGAAATAGCAGCATTGTGCATTTGGCTTGTAAAACATTCTGGCAGGTTCAATATAGAAAACGTCAGTTTGTCCACTGAGGAATTTATATTAATTCAATTTTTCTTTTTATTAAAATTTTAATTAAAGAAAATCCCACAAAGTCCTAGATTAATAATCTCCACTATTCATCACCGTCTAGTTGGACATGTACATGAGTTTGAGTAAGTTCTGGGAGTTGGTGATGGACAGGGATGCCTGGCATGCTTTAGTCCATGGGGTCACAAAGAGTCAGACATGACTGAATGACTGAACTGAACTGATTTATCAGTAGGTGAATAAAATGTGTAACAAAATATCATGATGAATAATAGGGAACCTCAACGTTTTAGAAGTTGTTGAGTAGAAACTAGAAATATAATATTTTCATTTTAACATTTTAAATTGTTTTTCTTTATAGAGAATCAAGGCATAAATTTACCTTTGAGGACATACTACTTAATTTTGGGGAAAATGCTGGTGATTTACATTTTTTCAGTCATACTAATGTACAATTGCCTAAACATATTGGAGTAGATTCACATGCAGCCAAATAAATAACAGTTGATATAATATTAGATCATTTTGCAAAATCAGGTTATATTTATTTGAACTGGGTTTCCATAAATGCTGTAGTTTTCTTGAGGAGAAATGCTAGATTTCTAACTGGATTTAGATGATCAAATATGTTATTATAGCTGATGAATAATTCTTATTTGAAGACGATTTGTAATTTTGTTCCCTATTTTTCTCTGTTTGAGTGTGTATGTTGTGTCTATATGTGTTCCTTTTATCTATGTACTGTGTTTACTATTCAGAAATCATTAATTAGGGGACTTCCCTGTGGACAAGTGGTGAAGACCTTGTGCTCCCAATGCAGGGGGCCCAGTTTCCAGCTCTGGTCAATGAACTATAATAGATCCCACATGCTGCAATGATAATCCTGCATGCTACAACTAAGACCTGGCATAGCCAAAAGAAAAAAATAATACATTAATTACAAATGGTGAGAAATGCAAGCTAAAAACATGAGTTTCTTCCTACTAAGAGACCCTGTGGAGAGGAATCAGTTATGACATCCTCATTAAGGGTGGAAAGCTCATTCTCAGGGAGGCCCTCTTTGACCACTCCACCTTAATAAAGCCTCTGCTACAATACTTCGTATCTCAAAATCTTTTTCTTTTGGTGGTGGTAGGGGTGGTTTTTCCTAAAAATGAACCCTTATTTATTTTTACATTTGTCTTCTGATGGTATTGAAATGCAACCACTAAATTTACACATGCAGATCACCAAGGAGTCTTACTTTATTCTTATAATGGACATTGTTTTCTTGAGATTCTATATTTTTGAAAGAAACTTAAAATTGCCCATTAAATATAGTCTGGCTTCAAACTTTCAGTCTCAGGTAAACTCGGTTTCATATAAATAAGGACTAAGTCATGAGAGTTTTGCTTCCTTACCTTTGAGAAACGGTATCAGTTCAGTTCAGTTCAGTCACTCAGTCATGTCCAGCTCTTTGTGACCGCATGAATCACAGCACGTCAGGTCTCCCTGTCCATCACCAACTCCCAGAGTTCACTCAAACTCATGTCCATCAAGTCGGTGATGCCATCCAGCCATCTCATCCTCTGTCGTCCCCTTCTCCTCCTGCTCCCAATCCCTCCCAGCATCAGGGTCTTTTCCAATGAGTCAACTCTTCGCATGAAGTGGCCAAAGTACTGGAGTTTCAGCTTTAGCATCATTCCTTCCAAAGAACACCCAGGGCTGATCACCTTCAGAATGGACTGGTTGGGGACTTGCAGTCCAAGAGACTCTCAAGAGTCTTCTCCAACACCACAGTTCAAAAGCATCAATTCTTCGGCGCTCAGCTTTCTTCACAGTCCAACTCTCACATCCATAGAGAAACGGTATAGCTAATGGGAAATTGGCTATTCATTTTCTAAGTGTGGTGCCACATGAATATGATTGGTTAACCTGTTTATGCTTCCCCCAGAGTCTTGTAGCAGTTTGTGGTGGATTTCATGCCACGGAGATTATTAGAATACCCAAGTGTAAATGTAACTGTGAGGAAACAAATGATATAATCTGGCCCTTACTTATAACTACAAAGATAAGATTGGGCTTGTAGGTTTTGTAAGGGGCCACATCACCAGCAGTAAAATATCTAGCTATAACAGTAAAATATCATTGCTATGCTTTCCTTCCCTTCCATCATCAGTGAATATTTGGTAAAATTTTGAGTAAAGTCACAGCTTTACCTGTATAATCTTATGTATTTATATAAATACACAGTTTGGTTTCTCTACCAGTGTAGTGTATTATGTAAGTTTTGCCCCATGTGGTAATTTATTTGAGTATAATGGCAACAACATGAATGAAGGAAGGTAGATGTCTATTAAAAGGTCTAGGTCAACTTAATGAAGAATAAAACTAGAAGACTGGCTGAGCATAGATTTGTAGAAATGTATTAATACACTAGGGATTACTAGAAACACATAGAAAAAGGGGTAGGGGTGTTGGACCTTAAAGACAGATTTCCCTAAGGTAAAAATTTAATAGAATTTGAACTCAATTTTTTTATTTTTGTAATAAGTACAGAAAAGAATGCAAATTTAATGGCTGATGGAGTCTCATATAAATTTAACCCACTCAGAATTTCTGGATATTTATTCTTTCATCAATTGTCACAATTAATTTTATATTGAAATATAGATTTTAATTGAATTTAAGTCTTTAAGGAATTCAAGAAAGTGATGGAGGCTGAATGATACCTGGGATTTTGTTCATTTAGTATTTCTATGTGTCAATTTTATTGTGGTAAAACATTTATAATGTAAAATATTATTTTAACTATTTTTGAAGTGTGTAGTTTGTCAGTATTGAATATTTTTATATTATCATGCTACCATCACCACATCCATCTCTATAATTTTTATCTTCCCAAATTGAAGCTCCATATCTATTAAATAATAACTCTCTAATCTTTCCCCTACAAGCCCCTGGCAACAATTCTTCCTTTATCTCTATGAATATGTCTACAGTGGGTATTTTATATAAATGAATTTGTACAGTGTTTGTCCTTTATGACTGGCTTATTTCACTTAGAATAATTTTCTTAATGCCCACCCATGTTGTAGCATATGTCAGAATTTCTTTTTTCAAGGTTCAATATTACTCCATTATTTGTGTATATCATACTTTGTACATCTATTTTCACATCAATAGACACTTGGATTATTTCTTTTTGGCTATTGTTAATTACATTTCTGTAAAGAGGGGTATACAAGTAACTTATGCTTTTCATTTCATTGCTTTTGGATATACACCAAGAATTGGGATCATTGAGGCATATGGCAGTTCTATTTTTAACTTTTTCAGAAACTGTCCAGCTTTTTTGTAGTGTTTGCACCACTTTACATTCCCACCAGCAATCTACAAAGGATCCAGTTTTCCCATATCTTACCAATGCTTGCTAATTTTGTTGTTGTTTTTGCTTGTCCCTCACAAGGGATTTGGTTTTTGTTTTCCTAATGAACTAGTGATGCTAAATATCTTTTTATTTGCATATTTTTGGAGAAATAACTATGTAAGCCTTTTGCCCATCTTTTAACCAAGTCTTCTGCTTTCCTGAGTTGTAAGAGTTCCTTATATATGTGTGATATTAATGCCTTATCAGATAAGGAATTCACAAATATTTTGTTTCATTTTTTGGGTTCCTTTTTCACTAACTTCATAGCATTCTTTGGTGTTCAAAAGGTTATTTTTTAATTTAAATAGTTCAGTTTATCTATTTTTTTCTTATGGCATCTGTTTTTGAAGGCATATTTAAGAAACCATTGCTAATTCCAATGTCATGAAACACTTTCCTCTATAAAGTTTTGATCTTTATAGTTTCATCTCTTATACTTAGGTTTTATCTATTTTTGACTTCATTTATTTTTGAGTGAAATATAGTTTTGTATATTCTTCTGTTGGGTGGACCTAAAGATCAATTGCACTCATCTCACACGCTAGTAAAGTAATGCTCAAAATTCTCCAAGCCAGGCTTCAGCAATACGTGAACCGTGAACTTTCTGATGTTCAAGCTGGTTTTAGAAAAGTCAGAGGAACCAGAGATCAAACTGCCAACATCCGCTGGATCATGGAAAAGGCAAGAGAGTGACAGAAAAACATCTATTTCTGCTTTATGGACTACGCCAAAGCCTTTGACTGTGTGGATCACAATAAGCTGTGGAAAATTCTAAAAGAGATGGGAATACCAGACCACCTGACCTGCCTCTTGAGAAACCTATATGCAGGTCAGGAAGGAGCAGTTGGAACTGGACATAGAACAACAGACTGGTTCCAAATAGGAAAAGAAGCACGTCAAGACTGTATATTATCACCCTGCTTATTTAACATATGCAGAGTAGAATAAATGCTGGGCTGGAAGAAGCATAAGCTGGAATCAAGATTGCCGGGAGAAATATCAATAACCTCAGATATGCAGATGACACCACCCTATGGCAGAAAGTGAAGAGGAACTAAAAAGCCTCTTGATGAGAGTGAAAGTGGCGAGTGAAAAAGTTGGCTTAAAACTCAACATTCAGAAAACGAAGATCATGGCAACCGACCCCATCACTTCATGGCAAATAAATGGGGAAACAGTGGAAACAATGTCAGACTTTATTTTTAGGGCCTCCAAAATCACTGCAGATGGTGACTGCATCCATGAAATTAAAAGACGTTTACTCCTTGGAAGAAAAGTTATGAGCAACTTAGATAGCGTATTCGAAAGCAGAGATATTTTTTGTCAACAAAGGTCCATCTAGTCAAGGCTATGGTTTTTCCTGTAGTCATGTATGGATGTGAGAGTTGGACTGTGAAGAAGGCTGAGCACCGAAAAATTGATGCTTTTGCACTGTGGTGTTGGAGAAGACTCTTGAAAGTCCCTTGGACTGCAAGGAGATCCAACCAGTCCATTCTGAAGGAGATCAGCCCTGAGATTTCTTTGGAAGGAATGATGCTAAAGCTGAAACTCCAGTACTTTGGCCACCTTATGCGAAGAGTTGACTCATTGGAAAAGACTCTGATGCTGGGAGGGATTGGGGGCAGGAGGAGAAGGGGACGACAGAGGATGAGATGGCTGGATGGCATCACCAACTCGATGGACGTGAGTTTGAGTGAACTCTGGGAGTTGGTGATGGACAGGGAGCCCTGGCGTGCTGCCTTTCATGGGGTTGCAAAGAGTCGAACACGACTGAGTGACTGAACTGAACTGAAAGATCATGTAGTATTTTTCCATAAGAGAACTCTAGTTGTGCTTAGTTGTCTTAACTTCATTCAAAACAAATTTTTTGATTGTACTGTGATAACAACAACTGTCACATTAATAAGCATTGAAATATTATCAAAATTGGTGGATGTATGTTTTGCCATTTCAATGGTGAAGATGAAAGAAAAAAAGCAACATTTTGGTGTATTATGCTTTATTATTTCAAGAAAGGTAAAAATAGAACTGTAACACGCACACATACACAAATTTGTGCAGTGTATGGAGAAGTTTCTCTGACTGATCAAACATGTCAAAAGTGGCTCGCCAAGCCTCATGCTGGAGATTTCTCACTGTATGATGCTTCACAGTTGAGTAGAGCAGTTGCAGCTGTTGCTGTTCAGTCACTCAGCTGTGTCCAACTCTTTGTGACCCCAAGAACTGTAGCTTGTCAGGCTTCCCTCAAACTCATGTCCATTGCATCAGTGGTACTATCCAACCATCTCATCCTCCCTCATCTCCTTCTCCTGCCTTCTATCTTTCCCAGCCTCAGGGTCTTTTCCGATAACCTGGCTCTTTGCATCAGGTGGGCAAAGTACTGGAGTTTCAGCTTCAGTATCAGTCCTTCCAATGAACATTCAGTGTTGAGTTCCTTTAGGATTGATTGGTTTGATATCCTTGCAGTCCAAGGGACTCCAGAATCTTCTCCAACACCACTGCTCGAAATTATCATTCTTTGGTTCTCTGCTTTCTTTATGGGCCAACTCTCACATCCACACATGATTACTGGAAAAACAATAGCTTTGACAATATGGATATTGTCAGCAAATTAATGCCTCTGCTTTTCAATATGCTGGCTATGTTTGTCATAGCAGTTCTTCCAAGGAGCAAGCATCTTTTAATTTCATGACTGCAGTCACCATCTGCAGTGATTTTGAAAGTGAAAGTGAAAGTCACTCAGTTGTGTCTGACTCTTTGTTACCCCATGGACTGTACAGTCCATGGAATTTTCCAGGTCAGAGTACTGGAGTGGGTAGTCGTTCCCTTCTCCAGGGGATCTTCCCGACCCAGGAATTGAAATGGGGTCTCCTTCATTGCAGGCAGATTCTTTACCAACTGAATTATTAGGGGACCAGTGGTTTTGGAGCCTAAGAAAATAAAGTTTTTCACTGTTTCCATTGTTTCTCCATCTATTTGCCATGAAGTGATGATGAATGTCATGATCTTAGATTGCAGTTGAGATTGAAAGTTAGATTGAATCTAGATTGAAACTTAGATTGAAAGTTGAGATTTAAGCCAGCTTTTTCACTCTCCTCTTTCACCTTCACCAAGAGGCTCTGACAATCAAATCAAGCTGTTAATTGAGAACAATCATCATTATACCACATGGGAGATAGTCAACATGCTTAAAATATCTAAATCAAGTGTTCAAAATCATTTGAATCAGTTTGGTTATGAAAATCAGTTTGATATTTGGGTTTTGTATAAATTAGGTGAAAAAATCCTTATTGACTGCATTTCTGATCTTAGAACAAAATGTGTGGGTGATAAAAAGTGGATACTGTACAATAAAGTGGAATGGAAGAGATCATGGGACAAGTGAAATAAACCACCACCAACCACACCAAAGGGCCAGGTCTGTATCCAAAGAAGGTGATGTGTATATGGTGAGATTGGAAAGGAGTCTTTTATTATGAGCTCCTTCCAGAAAATCAAATGATTAATTCCAATAAACATTTCTTCCAATTTGACAAACTAAAAGGACTCAATGAAAAGTGTGCAGAAAGACCACATGTTTGTTTGATGACCAGGCAAAACCTGCTACAGCTTGGCTGGGAAGTTGTGATTTATATGTTCTATGCACCAGATATTGCACCTTTGAATAGCCATTTATTTCAATTTCTACACAATTCTCTTAACGGAAAAAACTTCAATTCCCTGGAAGACTGTAAAAGTCTCCTGGAACAGTTCTTTGCTCAAAAAGATAAAAAAGTTTGGGTAAGATGGAATTATGAAGTTGTCTGAAAAATAGCAGAAGATGGTCAAACAAAACAGTGAATACCATTGTTCATTAAAGTTCATTGTGAAAATGAAAAAAATCTGTCTTTTATTTTTACTTAAAAAACCAAAGGAACTTTTTGGCCAACTCAATATTTGGTATATGGGTCCATTCCATCTCTTTTCTTGTGTATATGGATATTCAGTTTTCCCAGCATCGTTTGTTGAAATGACTGTCCCTCCATCTGTATGTATTTATAATGTGTTTAAAGTGGATATTACCAGAAATGGTAGTACTATAGTGCTAGTGCTATCATTTGAAATAGTTTCTAGTATATAGTATATTTTGAATAAGAAAGATTTTGTGATTGCAGATAATAAGGATAGACTTACATTTGGGGATAATTTTTCTATATCTAGAACAAAACACATTTGAGTTATTTTTATGTTATATTCTATTCTTAAGCTTATTTTATGTGTTTCAGATTATTATACATTCAAACTGTAGGTTACCTTAACTTCCAAATCCCAAAAAAATCTCCTAATAAAATCACATCTAAATGCATATTAGAATATGCTCTTGAAACAATAAAAACTGATTTAAAACAAATGATTTTTTTGCATGTGAAATTTTAGAGCCACATTATATATTTTGTTCTGTCTTTATAGAGTTAATTGAGCACTTTCTGTTGATTTAAGAGTATGAAAATCCCCATAAGTGAGAGCACTATTAGTATAGAACATCTAATAAATGCAGAGTCTTTTTAAGGTAGAGTACAGTGCATAGCTTAAAAATCCAAAATAAAAAGAATCCAAAATAGCAAAGGCTAAAATTTTCAATTACTAAGATAATACATTTTAATTTAAATGTACTTGTAATGTGAATAATTTATAAAATCAAGGACTTTTTTGCAATGTGGTTTATTCATGCTTTTAAAGTTTAAAGAAGTGCTATCATTAACTATTGAATACGATTTAAAATTTTATTAAAGCGTACATTTGGAAGCTTAAGGGCATGTTTCTCATATCTCAATATATTTTAAATGGCACTATGATAACATGTCTTGTCATCATTGAATGTTCTTCAATACTTTTTCACTGAACTTTAAGTAAAATTAAGTCTACTGATGAAATTGCATGTAGTCTACTGATTAGCTTGGTTTGGTTTAGCCTCCTACCTGATAGCAATGATAAAATGCAGATAAAATATATAAAATGCATCATTTTGAAGGCTTTGGATAATGATCAATATATTACTAAACTAATATATAAAAAGGCATAGTTTGATACTGATAGCCATATAAAACAATGAAATAGAACAAATATCCAGAAATAGACCTCCATGAGTATGACCAATAATTTTGAAAAATATGCAAAGAAAAATGAATTGATTAATAATAGTTCTTTAATATATGGTAGGGAAGGAATTGACCACCATATATAAAACATGAATTTCAATCTATATCTCACATAAATATAAAACTTAAAATGGATATAGACTTTGAAATACAGTATACAATTAAACAATTAGGGAAAAGATCTTGGGAGACAATCTTTGCGAACTTTTGTTAAGTTACAAGTCTTATTACAATGCCAAAAATCTAAACCGTGAAAGAAAACAATGAAATTTATAAAATTTAATACTTGTAGCATCAATACTACTACCTACAAATCTAGTAAGCATATTCAACAGCTTTTTGCACATTATAATATGTATACTTTCTACTACAGAATACACATACTTATTATTAGTCTTCTCTATAAGAAAAATGGAAGTGATTTCACTGAAATACACTTACACAAATATGTACTCTTCCACTACTTCTTCACCTTTAAGCATATCCAAAGATATATTCACTGACATGAGTATATCCTTGGATATGTTTTGGTGAAGCTTTAAGACAAAATGATTCTTAACCCAGATAGATAAGAGAATTACATCATGTTGCAATGAAAACTTTTCAATAAATTACTGTGACTTCATGAAATTGACCTTTCTGTAGTATTACTATTATTATCTCTCTTCAGTGATAGAAAATAAATTTACCTTCAACATGAAAATTCAGTTCAGTTCAGCCACTCTGTCGTGTCTGACTCTTTGTGACACTATGGACTGCAGCATGCCAGGCTTCCCTGTCCATCACCAACTCCTGGAGCTTGCTAATATGAAATTAATATGAAAACTAGTTTATCTAAATTCCTGAAATTATAAATTTCTCCCTCTACAGGCTGATACAAATTTACTTTTTCAACAGGTATATCTGTGGGTAATTCCCCTTGCAGTAACTCCTCAATATGAAATGACATCCAAGCTTCTAGTCATATTATAAACTCTTCTTTGGATTCCATTTTTCCAGCTTCTTGGATTAATGTATGTCCTTAAAACCCTGAAAGGTTAAAATTATACTCAAAATATTTAACAATGCTACTTGAAATATACACTCTAATAAAAATGGACAAAGGCCAAAGTTCTGGAGCTGTGTTATAGAGGTTCCAGCTTTCCATGTATAAACCTTTTCATTTATAGACCTTGGGAAATTTTAGCAAAAGCTAGCACATCAGTGTCAGGTGGGGCATAACAAGAGAGGTTAGGGTAACAGCTATTTGGCAAATGTAATCTCAATATTCTGACACTGGATACAGCCTTGTGGACATGTTTCATCTGGAGAACATTCCTACTTGGCAAAGAAACACATTTATCAGCACTGTAAATTCTACTCTCATCAGAAAGCAGGAAGTGGTCTGTCTCTTCTTTCTCATGGAACATAGTACTTGCTACCTCACATATGCATCATGTTACATATTGCCTCATATTGCAGACATGTTTTTGTAACAGGACCTAAAGTTTCACGTAGTGGATATAATAACATTGGGAAGAATAAATCCCTCGAATTAAAGGAAGATGCTTCAAGCATTTTATTTTAACTTTTTATATCCTCAGACTGGAATGTGGAACAGACTAGTTAATCAATAAATATTTGTTTATTTAATGAAAACATCTCATTGCTATTTATTTATACATAGACAATACTTTATAAATACTTGATTTTTGCTCTTAAATTGTATGTGTTGTGTTTCTTAATGATGAAAAATGCATTCATTATTTTTTCAACTCAAATTCTATACTAAGGTTGCTTATGGAATTACATCCTAGTGTCTAGCATTTTAAAAATGTTTATATGACTGCTATTTTTTCTATCATATAAATCAAGCAAACTGTTAGTTATATCACCTTGACATGCTGTGTGAGTCAAAATTCAAAGCACTGATAAATGTTCAGGAAAATAAAGGTCTTCCAATCACACAAAACAAAGTGTTATACTCAACTCATCTCCATTTTTCCCACAAAAGGCTTCCTCTATTTTAATCACTTAAAGTAGGGTAATCAATGAGTAAATATGGTAGGATAAAATAGAGCAGTTCTTTTATCGATATTCCCTATAGAATAAAATGCAATATGAAAAACTGCTATTTGTCAGAAATAGAAGCTGCCCTGTAGTTTATGCACATATTCTCAAGAAAACTTCTTCTCTAAAAATCTAAAATCCCAGTGAAGTAAGCAAATGCATCCATTTTGGTTCCTGATTTCTCTTTTTATGTTTGTTCTCTCTACCCTTCCATTTATGCTTCTCTTAATCTAATTTAATTTTTACAGTTAATATATTAGCACATTCAGGGACTTCCCTGGTGGCCCAGTGGCTAAGAATCTTACTGCCTATGCAAAAACCAAGGGTTTGATCCCTGGTTTGGGAAGATCCCACATGCCATGGTGAAGCTAAACACCTGCACCACAGCAACTGAAGATCACACACTTGAGAGACTGCACACTCAGTTGACAAAGAAGCTGCCTGCAATGTGGGAGACCCAGGTTCAATTCCTGGGTCAGCAAGATCCCCTGGAGAAGGGAACGGCTACCCACTCCAGTAGTCTAGCCTAGAGAATTCCATGGACTTGTAAAAAGTCAGAGACGACTGAGAGACTTTCACTTCTCTTCACTTCAAACTGATACTGCTGAGCCCACATGTCCTACAGACCATGCTTCACAACAAGAGAAAAACCCATGCATAGCAATGAAGACCCAGAGCAGACTTTATTAATTAATTATGTTAGCACATTAACATCTATATTCAGATAATTATGAGTGTTCAATAGCACTTTGGGCAAAGTTTGACAAAATTTTACGTAATGTAAAGCAAGCAATATTCTTGCAAGTATAAATATGTTTGTATGTGTAATGAGATTACTTACTATAGTGAGATGTACATATCTTTATACAATTTGTTTAGTTTTTAGAAATGCATACTTCTCATTAACCAATACTCCAAGCTCTATATATTACTTTTTCATGACCAAAGAAAATTCTCTGTGCCCCTTACATTCAAAATCACTTTCATAGTCAAGCCTTGCTCTGATTTCTCCTCTATAGAGGAGGTTGTCAGGTCTAGAATTATCATATAAATGTTATAATATAGTGTGCACTCTTGTGTATGATTTCCTTTGTTCAGTATAATGTTTTGGACATTAATCCATGTAGCAGAATGATTCAGACAGCATTCATTATTTTTTAGTGTTGAGTGGCATTCCTCTGTATGAATACACCAAAATTTTTGTCCATTCTTTGGTGTTGAACACTTAAATTATGTTCAAGTTCTGGCTTTTATGAACAAAATTACTATAATCTTTTCTGGACAATTTTTAAAAACAGAAGCATTCATATAGTCATGGAGTTCAGTTTGGTGCTCTGTGAAAACCGAGACGGGTGGGGTGGAGTGGGAAGGAGGTTCAAGAGGGAGGGGACATGTGTATTCCTACAGCTGATTCATGTTGATGTACGGCAGAAACTAATGCAATATTGTAAAGCAACTATCCTCCAATTAAAAATAAATAAATGAATAAAAACCAATTCTCTTCTAAGTATATCATCCTCCAAAATCCCAGTGGAAATTAGAAGCTATTTTAATTGAAAGAAATGAAAATGTAACATATGGTTATAATTATCCATTGAGGGAAATTTTGGCCTAAAATACATACTTTAGAAAAGAAAGTATTGGAAAATAACATTTTAAAATATATAATGTAAGCTTCAGCAAATAAAACTAGAAAAAGAACAAATGAAAACCAAGCAAGTCTAAGGAAAGAAAATAATAGATATTAAAGTAGAAATCAGTAGACTAGAAAAGAAACAGGGGGTGGTCCTAAGATTGCAGAGGAATAGGACAGGGAGACCACTTTCTCTCCCACAAATTCACCAAAAGATCAGTTGAAAGCTGAATAAATTTCACAAAACAATTTCTGAACACTGGGGTAGGACACTAGGCACCCAGAAAGGCAGCCCATTGTCTTTGAAAAGAGGTAGGACAAAATATAAAAGATAAAAAGAGAGACAAAAGAGTTAGAGATGGAGACGCATCCTGGGGAGGGATCGTGAAGGAGGAGAGGTCCAAACACCAGGAAACCCTCTCACTGGTGGGTCTGTGGGGAGTTTTGGAATCTCAGAGGGCAACATAACTGGGAGGAAGAAAAAGAAAAAAAACACAAAACCCACAGATTACATGCCTAACTGCAACTCCCAGCAAAGATGTCACCCAGATGCTCGCTTCTGCCACCAGCAAGCGGGGGCTGAACAGGGAGGGTCTGGCTGCATTGCTAAGGACGAGGCCTAAATATCCTGCAGACAATCTGAGGGAGCTAATGTGAGATAGCAATCCAAACTGTGGGATAGCCACAGGGAGAGAAAATAAAAAGAGAGAAAGAGTGAGAGAGAACTTTCCCATGAAAAGCTCTAACCTAAGGCACAGCTGGGCCTGCTCACAGAATAAAAGGACTGAGTGAATACCAGAGGAGAGCTAGCCATCTGTGGACCAGTCCATCCCCCAGTGGAGGCAGAGAGGCAGGCGGGCAACAGCCAGAGCCAGAATCCAAAGGACAATCTTGGCCCCAGAGATGGCATCCTCTACCAAACTGTGACCAGGTTCCCATTTGCTAACCAAGTCTTCCTGCGATCCTGGATGGTTGACATATACCAGGAGGGCTGCAGCCAGAAAAGATCAGATCCCTAGAGGAGACACACAGAACACCTGAGATGGCACTCCCACTGCACACCCAGGAAACCAAGCAGCTGGGAAAGAGGAGGTGATAAGGGACCACCCACTTGGAGAGTGTGCTCACCAAGTGCCTGGTCACCTGAGCAGCTCGGACCTGGGAAGGGCACAAAACTCAAGCCAAAACGAGTCTGTGCCTTTGTGGAGTACCTGAGAACCTTAACCTGAGTGGCTTAGACCTGGGAAGTGCATGCAACTCAGGGCCCACCTCAGTTCCCCTGCAGAGCAACCTGAAGCCTGAGCAGTGTAGACCAGGAAATCACACTTGCTGTGATTGGGGGCAAACCCAGTGTGGCTGAGACACTGTGAGCACTCCCCACATATACCAGTGATATTTGTTTGCAGCGTTCCTCCCTCCTCACAGCACAACTGAGCAAGTGAGCCTAAATAAGTGACCACCTTCTCCCCCTTGTGTCAGGGTGGAAATCAGACACTGAAGAGACTTGCAAACAGAGGAAGCCAAAATAAACAAAGAGGGATCTGCTTTGGAAGTGACAGGTGCAACAGATTAAAACCCTGTGTTAGCACCAACTACAGTGCACTCATCTCACATGCTAGTAAAGTAATGCTCAAAATTCTCCAAGCCAGGCTTCAGCAATACGTGAACCGGGAACTTCCTGATGTTCAAGCTGGTTTTAGAAAAGGCAGAGGAACAAGAGATCAAATTGCCAACATCTGCTGTATGATGGAAAAAGCAAGAGAGTTCTAGAAAAACATCTATTTCTGCTTTATTGACTATGCCAAAGCCTTTGACTGTGTGGATCACAATAAACTGTGGAAAATTCTGAAAGAGATGGGAATACCAGACCACCTAACCAGCCTCTAAGAAATCTGTATGCAGGTCAGGAAGCCACAGTTAGAACTGGACATGGAACAACAGACTGATTCCAAATAGGAAAAGGAGTACATCAAGGCTGTATATTGTCATGCTGCTTATTTAACTTATATGCAGAGTCCATCATGAGAAATGCTGGGCTGGATGAAGCACAGGTTAGAATCAAGACTGGGCGAGAAATGTCAATAATCTCAGATAGGCAAATAACACAACCCTATGGCAGAAAGTGAAGAGGAGCTAAAAAGCCTCTTGATGACAGTGAAAGTGGCGAGTGAAAAAGTTGGCCTAAAGCTCAACATTCAGAAAACGAAGATCATGGCATACGGTCCCATCACTTCATGGGAAATAAATGGGGAAACAGTGGAAACAATGTCAGACTTTATTTTTTGGGCTCCAAAATCACTGCAGATGGTGACTGCAGCCTTGAAATTAAAAGACGCTTACTCCTTGGAAGAAAAGTTATGACCAACCTAGATCACATATTCAAAAGCAGAGACATTACTTTGCCGACTAAGGTCCGTCTAGTCAAAGCTATGGTTTTTCCTGTGGTCATGTATGGATGTGAGAGTTGGACTGTGAAGAAAGCTGAGCACCGAAGAATTGATGCTTTTGAACTGTGGTGTTGGAGAAGACTCTTGAGAGTCCCTTGGACTGCAAGGAGATCCAACCAGTCCATTCTGAAGGAGATCAATCCTGGGATTTCTTTGGAAAGAATGATGCTAAAGCTGAAATTCCAGTACTTTGGCCCCCTCATGTGAAGAGTTGACCCATTGGAAAAGACTCTGATGCTGGGAGGGATTGGGGGCAGGAGGAGAAGGGGATGACAGAGGATGAGATGGCTGGATGGCATCACGGACTCGATGGACGTGAGTCTGAGTGAACTCCGGGAGTTGATGATGGACAGGGAGGCCTGGCATGCTGCGATTCATGGGGTCGCAAAGAGTCGGACACGACTGAGTGACTGAACTGAACTGAACTGAACATTGGTAGTGGTCTATAGACCTTGAGAAGAAGTATAAGATGGAACCAGGAACTATCTGAAACTGAAATGACCCCACACTGCCCTCAACAGCTCCAGAGAAATTTCCAAATATCTTTTACTGTTATCCATTTTTCAATTAGAAAATATTATTTAGTTCTTTATTACACCTTTAATTTTCATTTTTATAACCTGTTAACTTGAGAAAAAGACCCTACTCCTAAAGTAAATTTCATATATATCTTTTATAATTTTTTTGATTTTGTTTTGTTTTTTTAATATTGTATTTTTGAGAGTCTAACCTATATCCTAGAGTTTTAATCTTTGCTTTTTGGTATTTGTTATCAATTTCGTACCTTTAAGAATCAAATCTTCAGGACCCATTTTTACTTAGAAGTGTGATTACTGGCTTGATTGCCCTCTTCCCCTTTTGACTCTCCTTTTCTTCCCCCAGGTAACCTCTATCTCCTCTTTCCCACTTCTCTTCTCTACCCAACACTGGGAATCTCTTTGAGTGTTCTGGGCTATAGAGAACACTTAAGGAGTTGGATCTGTCTCTATCCTTTTGATTACCCCTCTTCTCCTGCTCACCACTATCTCCTTCCTCCCTCTTTTCTTTTCTTTGTAACTCTATGAACCTCTCTGAGTGTTCCAGACAGTGGAGAGCACATAGGGAATTGATTACTGGCTATTTTGATTCCCCCTCTTCTCCTCCTGGCCAATTCTATCTCCCTCCTCCCTCTTCTCTCCTCCATGTAACTGCAAACCACTCTGGGTGTCCCTCATTGTGGATAATCTTTTCTCCATTAACCTAGATGTTTTATCATCAGTGTGGTATGGATGAAGAAGTCTTGAGGCTACTGTAAGAATAAGACTGAAAACCAGAGGCAGGAGGCTTAAATCCAAAATTGAGAATACCAGAAAACTCCTAACTCCAAGGGACATTATTTGACAATAGCTCATCCAAAAGCCTCCATACCTACACTGAAACCAAGTTTCACCCAAGAGCCAGAAAGTTTCAGAGCAAAACATATCATGCTAATTCTCCAACAGTGCAGGAAGATAACCCTAAGCATTAAAATACGGGTGGCCAAAAGTCACACCAAACCCATAGACACCTCAAAACACTACTGGGAACTTCTTTGCACTCCAGAGAGAAAAGATCCAGCTCCACCCACCAGAACACAGATGCAAGCTTCCCTAACCAGGAAACCTTGACAAGACACTCATCCAACCCCATCCACAGGGAGGAACTTCCACAATAAAGAGGAACCACAAACTTCCAGCATACAGAAAGGCCACCCCAAACACAGCAATCTAAACAAGATGAAAAGACAGAAATATTCAGCAGGGAAAGGAACATGATAAATGCCCACTAAACCAAACAAAAGAGGAGGAGATAAGGAGTCTACCTAAAAAAGAATTCAGAATAATAATAGCAAAAATGATCCAAAACCTTGAAAACAAAATGGAGTTACAGATAAATAGTCTGGAGACAAGGATTGAGAAGATGCAAGAAATGTTTAACAAGGGCCTAGAAGAAATAAAAAAGAGTCAATCAATAATGAATAATGCAATACCTGAGATCAAAAACACTCTGGAGGGAACCAACAGCAGAATAACTGAGGCAGGAGATAGGGTAAGTGAGGTGAATGATAGGATGGTGGAAATAAATGAAGCAGAAAGGAAAGAAAAAATAAAAGAAATGAGGACAACCTCAGAGACTTCTAGGACAATGTAAAAGGCCCCAACATTGGAATCATAAGAGTCGCAGAAGAAGACAAAAATAAAGGTCATGAGAAAATACTTGAGGAGACAATAATTGAAGACTTCCCTAAAATGGTTAAGGAAATAGCTACCCAAGCCCAAGAAACCCAGAGATTCCTAACAATGATAAACCCAAGGAAAAACACCCCAAGACACATATTAACCAAATTAATGAAGATCAAACACAAAGAATAAATATTAAAAGCAGCAAGGGAAAAACAACATATAGCACACAAGGGGATTCCTACAAGGATACCAGCTGATCTTTCAATAGAAACTCTTCAAGCCAGATGGGAATGGCAGGACATACTTAAAGTGATGAAAGAGAAAAACCTACAACCCAGATTACTGTACTCAGCAAGGATCTCATTAAAATATGAGGGAGAAATCAAAAGCTTTACAGGCAAGCAAAAGCTGAGAGAATTCAGCACCACCAAACCAGCTCGTCAACAAATGCTAAAGGATCTTCTCTAGACAGGAAACACAGAAAAGGTTTATAAACTCTAACTCAAAACAACAAAGTAAATGGCAACTGGATCATACTTATCAATAATTACCTTAAATGTAAATGGGTTGAATGCCACAACCAAAAGACAAAGACTGGCTGGGTGGATATGAAAACAAGACCCCTATATATGCTGTTTACAAAAGATCCACCTTAAAACAAGGGACACATGCAGACTGAAAGTGGAGGGCTGGAAAAAGATATTTCACTCAAACGGAGACCAAAAAAAAAAAAAAAAGCAGGAGTAGCAATACTCATATCAGATAAAATAGTCTTTGAAATAAAAGCTGTGAAAAGAGACAAAGAAGGACACTACCAAAAGATCAAAGGATCAATCCAAGAAGAAGATATAACAATTATAAATATATATACACCCAACCGAGGAGTACCACAATATGCAAGGCAAATGCTAGCAAGTATGAAAGGGGAAATCAACAGCAACACAATAATAGTGGGAGACTTTAATACCCAACTCACACCTATGGGTAGATCAACTAAATGGAAAATTAGCAAGGAAACACAAACTTTAAATGATACAATAGACCAGTAAGACCTAATTGATATCTATAGGACATTTCACCCCAAAACAATGAATTTCACCTTTTTCTCAAGTGCACACGAAAACTTCTCCAGGATAAATCATGTCTTGGGCCATAAACCTAGCCTTGGTAAATTCAAAAAAAGTTGAAATCACTCCAAGAATCTTTTCTGATAACAGTGTGGTAAGATTGGATGTTAACTACAGGAAACAAATCTATCAAAAATACAAACATATGGAGACTAAACAACACGTTTCTGAATAACCAACAAATCATAGAAGAAATCAAAGAAGTAATAAAAATATCCTAAAAAATAAAGAGCTAAAATAAAAATAAAAAAGAATAAAAATGAAAACAAAACAACCCAAAACCTGTGGGACACTGTAAAAGCAGTGCTAAGGCGAAAGTTGATAGCAATACAAGCTTACCTCAAGAAACAAGAGAAAAATCAAATAAATAACTCTACACCTGAAGCAACTAGAAAAAGAAGAAATGAAGAACCCCAGGGTTAGTAGAAGGAAAGAAATCAGAAAAATTAGGGCAGAAATAAATTAAAGAGAAACAAAGCAGACCATAGCAAAAATCAACAATGCTAAAAGCTGGTTCTTTGAGAAGATAAATAAAATAGTAAAAACATTAGCCAGACTCATCAAGAAAAAAAGGGAGAAGAATCAAATTAACAAAATTAGAAATGAAAATGGAGAAATCACAACAGGCAACACAGAAATACAAAGGGTCATAAGAGACTACGATCAGCAACTATATGCCAGTAAAATGGATGACTTAGAAGAAATGGACAAATTCTTAGAAAAGTATAACTTTCCAAAACTGAACCAGGAAGAAATAGAAAATCTTAACAGACCCATCACAGGAACAGAAATTGAAACTGTAATCAAAAATCTTCCAGGAAACAAAAGTCCATGACCAGACGGCTCCCCAACTGAATTCTACCAAAAATTTAAAGAGCTAAAACCTATCCTACTCAAACTCTTCCAGAAAATTTCAGAGGAAGGTAAACTTCCAAACTCATTCTCTGAGGCCACCATCACCCTAATACCAAAACCACAAAACGATGCCACACAGAAAAGAAAACTACAGGCCAATATCATTGATGAACATAGATTTAAAAATTCTTAACAAAATCCTAGCAAACAAAACCCAACAACATGTTAAAAAGATTATACATCAGGACAAGTGGAGTTTATCCCAGGGATGCAAGGATTCTTCAATATTCACAGATCAATCAATGTGATACACCACATTATCAAATTGAAAGAAAACAACCATATGACTATCTCAATAGATGCAAAGTAAGCCTTTGACAAAATTCAATATCCATTTATGATAAAAACCCTCTAGAAAGCAGGCATAGAGGAACATACCTCAACATAATAAAAGTCATATATGATAAACCCACAGCAAAGCATTTCCCCAAAAGTCAGGAACAAGACAAGGGTGCCCACTCTCACCACTACTATTGAACATAGTTTTGGAAGTTTTAGCCACAGCAATCAGAGAAGAAAAAGAAATAGAAGTTATACAGATTGGAAAAGAGGAAGTAAACTCTCACTGTTTGCAGATGACATGATCGTTTGCATAGAAAACCCTAAAGACTCCACCAGAAAATCACTAGAGCTAATCAATGAGTATAGTAAAGTTGCAGGATATAAAATTAATACACAGAAATCTCTTTCATTCATATACACTAACAATGAGAAAACAGAAAGAGAAATAAGGGAACAATTTCATTCACCTCTGCAATGAAAAGAATAAAATACTTAGGAATAAATCTACCTAAAGAAACAAAAGACCTATATATAGAAAACTATAAAACACTGAGGAAAGAAATCAAAGAGGACACAAATAGATGGAGAAATATACCATGTTCATGGATCAGAAGAACCAATAAAGGGAAAATGAGTATACTACCCAATGCAATCTATAGATTCAGTACAATCCTTATTAAGCTAACAATGGTATTTTTCAGAGAACTAGAACAAATAATTACACAATTTTTTGGAAATACAGAAATCTCAAAGAGCCAAGGCAATCTTGAGAACAGAGAATGGAACTGGAGGAATCAACCTGCCTGACTTCAGAATATACTACAAAGCTACAGTCATCAAGACAGTATGGTACTGGCAGAAAGACAGAAATATAGATCAATGGAACAATATAGAAAGCCCAGAGGTAAATCAACTCACCTATGGACACCTTCTCTTTGACAAAGGAGGCAAGAATATACTATAGAGAAAAGACAATCTCTTTAATAAGTGGCACTGGGAAAACTGGTCAACCACTTGTAAAGGAATGAAATTAGAGTGCTTTCTAACACCATACACAAAAATAAACTCAAAATGGATTAAAGATCTAAATGTAAGACCAGAAACTATAAACTGCTAGAGGAAAGCATAGGCAAAACACTCTCCGACATAAATCACAGCAGGATTGTCTATGATCCATGTCCCAGAATAATGGAAATAAAAGCAAAAATAAACACATGGGACCTAATTAAACTTAAAAGCTTTTGCACAACGAAGGAAACTATAAGTAAGGTGAAAAGACAGCCTTCAGAGTGGGAGAAAATAATAGCAAATGAAGACTGACAAAGAATTAATCTCCAAAATATACAAGCAGCTCATGCAGCTCAATTCCAGAAAACTAAATGACCCAATCAAAAAATGGACCAAAGAACTAAACAGACATTTCTCCAAAGACATACAGATGGTTAACAAACACATGGAATGGTGCTTAGCATCACTCATGATCAGAAAAATGCAAATCAAAACCCAAATGAGGTACCATCTCATGCCAGTCAGAATGGCTGCTATGAAAAAGAGTACAAACAATAAACGCTGGAGAGGGTGTGGAGAAAAGGAAACACTCTTACACTGTTGGTAGGAATGTAAACTAGTACAGCCACTATGGAGAACAGTGTGGAGATTCCTTAAAAAAACTGGAAATAGAACTGCCATACGACCCAGCAATCCCACTGCTGGGCATACCAGAATTGAAAGAGACACATGTACCCCAATGTTCATAGCAGCACTGTTTACAATAGCCAGGACATGGAAGAAACCTAGATGTCCATTGGCATTCAAATGGATATTAAAACTGTGGTACATATACACAATGGAATATTACTCAGCCATTAAAAATGCATTTGAATCAGTTCTTAAATGGTGGGTGATATTGGAGCCTATTATACAGAGTGAAGTAAGTCAGAGAGAAAAACACCAATACAGTATATTAATGCATAGATACGGAATTTAGAAAGATGGTAACAATAATCGTATATGTGAGGTAGCAGAAGAGACACAGATGTAAAGAACAGTCTTTTGGACTCTGTCGGAGAAAGCAATGGTGGGATGACTTGAGAGAATAGCATCAAAACATGTATATTATCGTATGTGAAACAGATCACCAGTCCAGGTTTGATGCATGAGACAGGGTGCTCAGGGGTGGTGCACTGAGGGATAAGATGGGGAGGGAGACGGGGTGGGGGGGGATTCAAGATGGGGAACACATGTACACCCATGGCTGATTCATGTCAATGTATGGCAAAAACCACTACAATATTGTAAAGTAATTCAGTTTGGTTCAGTTCAGTCCCTCAGTCGTGTCCAACTCTTTGTGACCCCATGAACCGTAGCACACCAGGCCTCCCTATACATCAACAACTCCCAGATTTTACCCAAACTCATGTCCATTGAGTCAGTGATGCCATCCAACCATCCCATCCTCTGTCGTCCCCTTTTACTCCCGCCCGCTATCTTTCCCATCATCAGGGTCTTTTGAAATGAGTCAGCTCTTCGTATCAGGTGGCCAAAGTATTGCAGTTTCAGCTTCAACATCAGTCCTTCCAATGACCACCCAGGACTAATCTCTTTAGAATGGACTGGTTGGATGTCCTTGCAGTCCAAGGGACTCTCAAGAGTTTTCTCCAACACCGCAGTTCAAAAGCATCAATTCTTTGGAGCTCAGCTTTCTTTATAGTCCAACTCTGACATTCGTACATGACTACTGGAAAAACCATAGCCTTGACTAGATGGACCTTTGTTGGCAAAGTAATGTCTCTGCTTTTTAATATACTGTCTAGGTTAGTCATAACTTTCCTTCCAAGGAGTAAGCATCTTTTAATTTCATGGTTGCAATCACCATCTGCAGTGATTTTGGAGGTGAGAAAAATAAAGTCAGCCACTGTTTCCACTGTTTCCCCATCTATTTCCCATGAAGTGATGGAACCAGATGCCATGATCTTAATTTTCTGAATGTTGCATTTTAAACCAACATTTTCACTATCTTCTTTCACTTTTATCAAGAGGCTCATTAGTTCTTCACTTTCTGCCATAAGGGTGGTGTCATCTGCATATCTGAGGCTATTGATATTTCTTCTGGTAATGTTGATCCCAGCTCCTGCTTCTTCCAGCACAGTGTTTCTCATGATATACTTGGCATATAAGTTAAATAAGCAGGTTGACAATATACAGCCTTGATGTACTCCTTTTCTTATTTGGAACTAGTCTGTTGGTCCATGTCCAGTTCTAACTGTTGCTTCTGGACTTGCATACAGGTTTCTCAAGAGGCAGGTCAGGTGGTCTGGTATTCCCATCTCTTTCAGAATTTTCATAGTTTGTTGTGATCCACACAGTCAAAGGCTTTGGCATAGTCAATAAAACAAAAATAGATGTTTTTTTGGAACTCTCTCACTTTTTTGATGATCCAGAGGATGTTGGCAATTTGATCTCTGGTTCCTCTGACTTTTAGAAATTCAGCTTGAACATCTGGAAGTTCATGGTTCATGTTTTGCTGAAGCCTGGCTTGGAGAATTTTGAGCATTACTTTACTAGCATGTGAGATGAGTGCAATTGTGTGGTAGTTTGAGCATTCTTTGGCATTTCCTTTCTTTGGGATTGGAATGAAAACTGACCTTTTCCAGTCCTGTGGCCACTGCTGAGTTCTTTAAATTTGCTGACATATTGAGTGCAGCCCTTTCTTAGCATCATCTTTAGCCTCCAATTAAAATGAGTAAATTAATTTAAAAATAAAGTAAAATAACCCTTAAAAAAGAGAAAAGAAACAAAAAAAATAGAGAAAAGTCAATAAAATCAAAGTTTGTTTTTTTAAAAAAACAAGGACTTTGATAAATCTTTAGTGAGGCTGATGAGAGAGACAGAGAGAGAGAGAGAGAAAGAAAGTATGCAAATTTACCAAAATCAAGAGTAAAATTTACCAAAATCAAGAGTAAAATAGAGGAAGCATCACAAAAATCTCTACATCAATTACAGCAATTATGAAATAATGTTATGAATGACCCTTTAGTGACAAATTTTACAACTAAGATGAAATGAATAAAACCCAGGCAAGACCCAAACTTTTAGCAAAAATGACTTCAGATTAGTATAAGAATCATAATGGATATATTAAAAACTAAATGGATTGAATTTAAAGCTAAAATACATTTCAACAGGGAAAAACACCCCCACATGATGTCACTGGTCAGCTCAATCAAATATCTAAAGGACAAATGACACTGATCCTACACAAACTCTTCAGAAAAGGTAGGACTGGGGATATTTCCCAACTTATACCATGGAGTCAGTGTTACCCTGATAATAAATCCCGTGAGCAAAGGACCAATAAATTCATGAAAATAGATGCATGATCCATAACAAAATATTAGCAGATCCAATTTTTAAAAAAGAAGTACATGACCAAGTTGGACATATTTCAGAAATGCCACAAAGTTTGATCAATCAAAAACCAATTCCATATTCATAAAGTAAGGGACAAAGCAACTTGAAATATAAATATTCAGAAGAAGCATTTGGAAAAAATTCAACACACACTCAAAATGAACTAGGAATTTAGAGAAATTTCCTTAATATGATAAAGAACAAATATGGAAATCTTGCACCTAGTATTGGTAATGGACTGAATCGTTTTCCTTAAGCATAACAAATATGTCTGTACTCACCAGTTCTTTTTGACATTTTACTGTATCAATGCAATAACTCCAGAAAAGAAGTTGAAAGAATCTAGAAAAGAAAGGAAATCCCTATTTAACCATAAACCTTATTTTCTTTTTATGTAAAAAGTCCTGTGGCACCTAGATAATAACTGCTAGAACTAATAAATGAATTCATCAGTATTTAAGGATTCTTGATCTATATAAAAATCAGTAGTGATCAATATGCTAAACTTAATAAATCCAAAAATAAAGAAAGCAATTAAAATAGCACCAAAGGAATAAAATACCAGTAAATAAACTGAACATGAGAAATATAAGATTTGTACACTAAGATTCTCTAACATATTGTTGAGAAAAATAAAGAATCTCTAGCTTAAAATGATAAATGTATTGTTAATCATGGAAAAAACTCTATAATTTAAGATGATAAATATCCCCAAAATGATCTATAGAGTTAATCAAATTCTTAAATAAATTCAAACAGAGTTTTATAAAATTAGAAATAAAAACCTAATGGTAAAATTAACACAGATGTGAAAATGCCCAAGATTAATGAAATTTACAAAAAAAAAAAGCGCACAAAGTTAAATGACTTTCCCTGCCTGATTATAGGTATACTTCAAAACTTAATATGAAGAGCTGTAATTCAAAGTGTGCTGTCTTAGTGTTAAGGGCAGGCACATATAAATCAGTGGGTCAGAATAAAAAATCCTGACATAAATCCTTACATTTTTTGTTCAGTTACTTTTTGAAAAAATTGTTAAGAATATTTAATAGTGAAAGATGGTCCTGGTTAATTAGAGAGCATATGTATAGACAGAATAAACTTATTCCCTTATGTTAAAACATACACAAAACATTTCTGAAAACAGAAACCTAACTATATAAACTAAAACTTAAAATTTAGAGAAGAAAATGCAGATAAAACTTCATGATAATAGGTTACTTCAGGCTTTCCAAGTGATCTTTGAGTACATTTGAATAGAGCTATCAGTGTTTTGAAAATTGTTAGAGGATGACTAGTAAATCTAGCTGAGTAATGAATGCAGATATTAAAATTTCTGAAAAATTAAACTAAGCACAGAATACAATAATGAAGGTGCAGTTTCAGTTCACTCACATATGGTATTAGCTATTACTAGGTTCTAATATTCAGACAGTTAAGTTGACAGAAGGAGACTTCTAGATAGGGTAGTTGTTTATATCATCCTAGTGGGCTTCCCTGGTGGCTCAGATAGTAAAAAAATCTGCCTGCAGTGCAGGAGAACAAGGTTCGGTCCCTGGGTAGGGAAGATCCCTTGGAGAAGGGAATGGCTACTTACTCAAATATTCTTCTTTGGAGAATTCCACGGACAGAGAAGCCCCGGGCTACAGTCCGTGGGGTTACAAAGAGCAGGATACGACTGAGTAACTAACAGTCTGAAACAATGAATTTAACTGGACTGTAAAACTCTGTCAAATGAATGTTTTTTGGTTTGTTTGTTTTATTTACTATTATTGAAGTATGGACAAAGACTATATTTCACTCATGTATATGATAGACATGGTATTATTAATCCAGGATTATGTTATAAAAGTTTAGCCTATCTTTACCTTATCAAAGCATGTCCTAATTTTTTCCTTCTATGCTGTAAATCATTACTGTAAATCAGGATGTAATCAGTAGGCATAAATAAAACATGCTAAGCAGAGTTCAATCTCATTTTGAGAGACTGTTTTTTTCTAACCTTTTAATATATCTATCTTTACTGCTTCTATCACTATAATAACAGACACACAGCACAGGAAATTCACATCATTTTGACTAAGAGGTAATGTGAAGGATGGCTAATAAAATATCTTAATTAAATAGTTTCATTCTAAAATGCTGCATTAAAAGTTAATGTTGTAATTCTGGAGGCTACCATCTTTGTCTACTTTCTTGATGGTGACTATCACTGTGTACCTTCTTGAGTGGTTAGAACCAACCTGTGCAGTACAGTCTGTTTTACTGAACAAATGTATGGATCAAGAATAAGGGCACTGGCTCTGGACTTTTGAGTTGAATTCTAAAGTGTTATTTTTTTCTCTCGTCAATCCACTTGTATATGCTATAACTGCAGCTTTATAGATAAGAAAACTGAGATTTAGACAACTAACTTGTATGAATTAAATTTAACAAGTAGCTTATTGTTATTTAATAAAATTTAACAATTTAACAAAATTTAACAAGTAATTTATTACTTCTTAACAAATTTAACAAATAACAAGCCAAGTTGGGCTTACATCAAAATGTGAACTCTTATATAACACTATCCCTTATGAATGGTTGTCAAATCTAGATGCATTTTAATGTATAAAATAAATATTCTTGAATTTCACTTTAGAAATCCACTTGGAGGTTTCTCAGTTTTGCCTCTATTCCTGTAGATTTTATGAGCTTTCCAATCTTGTCGGGTTTCAGTTCTTAAATCTCAGCTATTGGAGTTACTTTTCAATGATTTTTCTTTCTAACCCAACTAGCCAAGAAAGACCTTGATCTTTTAGATATTCAGTCACTAGCATTTCTGAATTTTTCTATTTTTTAAATTAGATTACCCATTTACAATGTTTTCCAAGTTCCTCTAAAGGTGCTTGTTGACCTAAAAGTGAAAGATTTATAAAAATAGTTTATTTTATATCACAATTTAATATAGATAAGAATACTGCTTAAGTGAAATTATCCAGAAAGAACATAGAGAGCTGACATTTTGGTAATTAGATCCTAAAATCTACCTTCAATATAAGAACAACAAGAACAAAAATTTACTCAAGTCCCACATCTTACATAATGAGCAATCGTAGTGGAAGGAAAAATAAGTCTCCTTGTAAATGTCAAAATACAAGATACAGAATTATAAGACATTTAGTGGTTCATATAGTTCCTCTTCTGGCCCATAAGGAAAAGTCAAAAATAAGTTGGATAAAATATTGGCGATTATTTTAGTAACAACTTCAGATATTACCAATTAAAGCCCAACCTTCAGTATATTAATTATATATCTTATATTAAATCAGAAATTTTTACTTGCAAGATATATGGATTGCTCCCCCAGCCTTTGATACTAGAACCCAAAGTGGGCAGTTGAGCAAACATTTTAAGCTTAATAACAAATTCAGGTTTAGTATTTTTAAAATGTAACTGATGATATTTCTCCTACTCCAAAATTATATTAGTTATTAAATAATCCAGCTGGCAGCTAAAATTTAGTTTTGAAATAAAAGCACATGTTTTTTATATGATTAGTGATCTTAAACTTCCTTATCAAATATAAACAAATCAAATCCATCAATACATACTTGACAATACATTATTGTGGGGTTTCAACTAGTAACATGAAATTGGTTTATCACTTGAAAGACAATTGATAAAATTAACTGTATTAGTGACTAGAGAAAAATATAATACTCACATTCCTAAAACACATTTCAGAAAATTCAACAACTATGAAAACTTATATTCCATTACTTTAAAGGTTATAAAAGAAATACAGCTTTAAAATTGTGTATGTAGTGACATAATTATAGAACATTAGAATAAAAGAAAATAGAAAGTCCAAATGTAGGCTCACAATTCTACAATTTTTAATATTTTAATGATCCAAAGCAACCTTATCAGCAAAGGAAAGGTTTTTCACAAATTGGTGATAGTAAAAATGAATATTTATATGGACAAAAAATGAAACATGCTGTGTATCTCATACCGTACATAAAAAACGATTGAGATATAGTATAAAAAGTAAGTACTTCTCAGGTGGTGCTGGTGGTGAAGAGCCTGTCTGCCAGTGCAGGAGACATAAGAGATGTAGTTTCGATCCCTGGGTTGGGAAGATCCTCTGGAGAAGGGTATGGCAACCTACTCCATTATTCTTGTCTGGAGAATCCCATGCACAGAGGAGCCTGGCAGGGTTCAGTCTATGGGACTGCAAAGAGTCGAACACGACTTAAGTGACTGAGCACACAGCACACATAAAAGTTAAAACTATAAAGTCTTGAAGAAATTGGTAAATGTCTTCATGATATGAATGTAGGCACCATCTTCTTAAATAAGCCATAGAAAGCAATAAAAATAGAGGCTTAAAATGCTTGATTATGTTTAATCAAATATTCTAAATTGTGTTCATTAAGAAGTAACATGAATAGAATTAGTAAAGAAGCTAAATATAAAAGAAAATATTAACAATACATATATTTACAAAAAGTATTATGGGGTGGTGATGGTTTAGTCACTAAGTCACGTCCAACTCTTGCAACCCCTTGGACTGTGGCCCACCAGGCTCTTCTGTCCATCAGATTTTCCAGGCAAGAATACTGGAGTGGGTTGCCATTTCCTTCTCCAGGGGATCTTTCTGGCCTAAGGATTGAACCCATGTCTTCTTCACTGCCGAGCCACCAGGGATGCTCCAAAATTATTATACTGAGACATGGAGAACTCACAATTCAATAATATAAAATAAACTGTCCAATAAAAAGAGAGGTAAAGAAATTGAACAAACACTTCACAGAGGTTGTTATATAGATCGTCAATGAGCACATGGAAAAGTGTTTAATATGTCTCATCACAGAAATGCAGAGTAAACTACAATGAAATGCTATTTCACATGTACTAGAACAACTTAAACTAAAAATCACAGTGCCAAATGTAGAACAGGGCTGCTCAACATTGTGGTCCTATAACCGTGAAAATGTCTCTGCATGTATTGCTTGATAGAGTAACCAGTTGCTACTTGTGGCCATCCAGCACTTGAAATGTGTCTAGTGTGACTGAAGAACTATTACTTAAATATTATCATTTTAAATTCAATAGCTATGTGTATATACTGAAGAAAATATGGTTCTAATACATTGTATATGAGAAGGGGCAACTGTGCAGTCACTTTGATAAACATCTGATAGGATCTAATAAAAGCCTACTAGACATTTACTTAACATCAATATAAACATTAATTTTACAAGATGACCAAAAATGCTTGAACAGAATACCTATGTCAACTTATTACATGATAACCTAAACTGGGAAAAAAAAAATGAAGTAGTAACTGGATAAAAGACTCTGACATGTTCATACAATGGCATACTACTCAGCAAGCATGAAGGATAAAGAAAAACATAGACAAATCTCAAAAATATTACACTAAGTAAAAGGAAACTTACAGGGCAATGTATAGAATGTATATTTTATAAGATTCATTTTGACCATAATGCATTAAGTTTAGATCTCAATTACAGGAGAAAAACTATTAAAAATTCCAACATATGGAGGCTGAACAACATGCTTCTGAATTTCTAGAATACACAAATTTAATACATTGAAAAAGTAAAACAGGTTGTCTTTGGGAGTTAGAGACAAAGATTTATTGAAAAATGGTATAAGGGAATGTTATGAGGAGAGGGTAAGTTTCTGAATCTCAATAGATTTTTGGAGCTGGATATACAATCTTTTAGGACTCATTAAATTATACACTTAAAGTTGGACATTTCATTATATATAAACTTTACCTCAAGCAAAGCAAAAACAGAATTTTAAACAAAGATAAAATGCTAGTTAATGATATGTGTGTAGAAGTATTCTCATGGAAGCTTGTTACTTGTAGTTTATTTTAAGAACATATAAAGATAGATGAATTAATAGATATGACAAATTATGTATGATTGTTAATGATAAAATCTAGATGTAGGTATATGAGTGCCCAGTATAACATTTTTCAGTTATTATGAATATTTGAAAATTTTCATAATGAAATGCAAAAATATTACTTCCAAATTTATATATATATATACACATAACATAATTTTTTAATAATTACATTTTGAAAATTCTACATTTCTTATCACTCAAGAACAACAAGATCTCCTAATCTGTGAAACAATTTTTGAATTAATTTTTTTCTAAGGAGTTTGACCATAAAGAAAGCTGAGCACTGAAGAATTGATGTTTTTGAACTGTGGTATTGGAGAAGACTCTTGAGAGTCCCTTGGACTGCAAAGAGATCCAACCAATCAATCCTAAAGGAAATAAGTCCTGACTGTTCATTGGAAGGACTGATACAGAAGCTGAAGCTCCAGTACTTTTGGCCACCTGATGTGAAGAATCGAGTCATTGGAAAAGATCCTGATGCTGGGGAAGATTTAAGGCAGGAGGAGAAGGGGAGGACAGAGGATGAGATGGTTGGATGGCATCACCAACTTGATGGACATGAGTTTGAGCAAGCTCCAGGAGTTGGTGATGGATAGGGAAGCCTGGGGTACTGCAGTCCACAAGGTCACAAAGAGTTGGACATAACTGAGCGACTGAACTACTACTAAGGAATATATGCCAAAATACTTACTTGAGGTTACCAAGACCTTAGGATACCTTTTATGACTCGTTTGTTTGATCTGTAGTAGAAAATGCAATATGAAGAGTATATTTTTTATGATGGGCTGATGCAGTAATTAAATGGAGATTGCATAAGGTTTATCAGATACTTAGATTAACATTCAGTTCAGTTCAGTTCAGTCACCCAGTCCCCATGAATTGCAACACGCCAGGCCTCCCTGTCCATCACCAACTCCCAGAATTCACTCAAACTCATGTCCACCAAGTCGGTGATGCCATCCAGCCATCTCATCCTTGGTCGTCCCCTTCTCCTCCTGCCTCCTATCCCTCCCATCATCAGAGTCTTTTCCAGTGAGTCAGCTCTTCACATGAGGTGGCCAAAGTATTGGAGTTTCAGCTTTAGCATCAGTCCTTCCAAAGAAATGCCAGGGCTGATCTCCTTTAGGATGTACTGGTTGGATGTCCTTGCAGTCCAAGGGACTCTCAAGAGTCTTCTCCAACACCACAGTTCAAAAGCATCAATTCTTCGGGGCTCAGCTTTCTTCACAGTCCAACTTTCACATCCATACATGACCGCTGGAAAAACCATAATCTTGACTAGACGGGACTTTGTTGGCAAAGTAATGTCTCTGCTTTTGAATATGCTATCTAGGTTGGTCATAACTTTCCTTCCAAGGAGTAAGCGTCTTTTAGTTAACATTATGAATTATTAAAGTAGATGAAATTCTGGTGGATGTTTAAACACCTATAATTATTTCAAATCACAAATATAAAATTATGTATTTTTTAAATGAAGGTAATTAATACAAATACTTCTGGAGAGGTAAATTTTATGAGGATCAATACTAGATTTTCTTGTTTGAAACTTTTAGATTCAAAGTAGTTTTTTAGATTCTTTATGATAAAATAATCATTGGAAAAACTAAAGGATACTTAAAAACTCACACTAGCTTGTGATACTGTATTCAATAAATAATTTAAAGACATTGAGAGACATATAAATAAAAGTAAATGAAAACTCAGAACTCATTAAGAAAAAAAAATGATTGATGGAACCTAATTCACTTTATTCAAAGAAGTAAATTACCACTGCCAATGGATGTCTTAACAGCCTTGATAATGGAGTGACTTTTATAGAAAATATAACTATACTATGTCATATTAAGTGGATAGCATATCCTTCTGCGATATAAATGAAAGTACCATAAATCAGATATAGAATGTTTAATTTGTCAATGATCTAAGAAGATCTAGAATAAAATATTGTTGTGTCATATTTTCAAAGTTCTCTATCCATTTATGTAGCTGAGCTTAAAAACTAAAAACTTTTATCTTTTTTTGTCTTATGGTGAAACCACTGGGTCATGGTGCACAATGTAATGCAAGACATTTCCAAGCACGATAGGTTTAGACAGTAAATGTCAGAATCCTATTATACTTCTGTACAAAGCATGAATTATTAATGGTGCACCACTAATTACAATGATTGAACATATGTGAATATCAAGTGGGTTCTTTGTAGGGAAGCTATATTTTTTAGGCAAGAATAAACATAAACTGGAAGTTCCAATAATATAGACGCTTTAATGTATAAACATACTTTTAGGCTAGCCATGATTTTAATTGCTAAGAATTTCTGCAAACCATACCATAAGATAAAATATCATTTTTTTGTGAATGCATTTTAGAGACACTATATAGTAAAATTATCTACTGCAAAAATTAAAGATAATCAATGAAAAATTATCAGAATATGGAAAATAACTTTTCTGGGTGCCCAGTTATAACAAAATGTTCTAAGGTGATGAAAGAGACAATGTTCTTATTTCCTGAAAATTACTTCAGACAACGAAGAGAATAAGAAATAGGAATGTAAATATCATCTATAATCCTAAATTATAAGTATTATCAAATGTAATTTACATTATCTCAATGTGAGAAGAGTAAACATTGTGTACCACTGAACTCAAAAAGCATTGGCAGAGAAAAGGTAGTGCAGCCTAAATCCAACCATTTCTTGTTAGCATAATAGGGACAGCAGTTCCAGCTGGTAATGAGATTCCCCTGCACCTCACTTGGCATCATGGAATAATATACTCAAGGAACGAAGGTGAAAGTCAGGAAAAAATAAATCAGAGGAAGAATGCTCAAACCCCAACTCCCCCCCAAAAGGCAACTAAGCTAAGCAAATAAAAAGTGTAATTATACATATCACTCTGCACATATTTCAGTACTGAGAAGAGCACAAGGCAACATAAAAAGGTGAAAAAAGTGCTGGCAGTGTTCAGGGAAAGGAATTAGAGGATGATAAATTATAACAGAAGTGTTCATACGGGAAGCATCTTAAAGAGAACACTAAAAGCAATGACAAGGGGAAAACTGGACTTTATAAGACGAGCAAAATGCTATGGGAATGATTACACTGTTACCAAGGCTTATAGAAAAAATAATAGCTATTAAAAATGAAGTTTGAACATCAATATTTCTTTGTATTTAGGCTAAGAGAATGAGAAAATAGAAAAAGAAAACTGTATAAACATATAATTGTTAAAAACCTTCCCCAATAAAGTGAATCGAAATACTGAAGAGTTGTATGATGTCTATGGATAAGTTGACAGAATTACTATCAACAATGAGCTCTACCCTAATTAGAATCCCAGAGGACAAAGAAAAAGAATCTTTTTTCATCTAAACAATCAGGCTGGTGATAGGCCAACATTTTTCTCTAAGCCACATTAAAATCATGCCTGTAACATCTTCAGGGGGAAAAAAAATGTATGATCCAGGAAATACTTAAACTACAAATATGACACTGGAATGTAAAGATAATACTTTTAAATTGACATTCTTCTAAAAATGGTTTCCAAACAAGGAAGAAATGAAGAAGCAAGAAAAATAATATATAAAAAGAATAAATGCTGGAAAGATTGAAGGCAGAAGGAGCCAAAACCCTAAGTTTAGTAGATTATGACCTTTTTTAAGTTTTCCCTGGTGGCCTAGATGATAAAGAATATGCCTGCAATGCAGGAGACTGTGTTCAGTCCCTGGGTTGGGAAGATCCTCTGGAGAAGGTAATGGCTACCCACTCCAGTATTATTGCCTGGAGAATTCCATGGACAGAGGAGCCTGGTGGGCTATAGTCCATGGTAGGAGCCATTGACAAATTCATCCACACCTGTCCATCCCCTTTTCTGGGGAAAGATTATTTTCATTGCTCTGAAATACAAGAGAGCTATGTGTTTTCCAGTAGTCATGAATGGATGTGAGAGTTGGACCATAAAGAAAGCTGAGCACCAAATAATATATGTTTTCAAATTGTGTTGCTGGAGAAGACTGTTGAGAGTCCCCTGGACTCCAGGGAGATAAAACCAATCAATTCTAAAGGAAAACAACCCTGAATACTCATTGGAAGAACTGATGCTGAAGCTGAAGCTCTAATACTTTGGCTACCTTGTGTGAAGAGCCGATTCATTGGAAAAGATCCTGATGCTAGGAAAGATTGAAGGCAGGAGAAGAAGTGGAAGAAAGAGGTTGAGGTGGTTAGATGGCATTATTGATTCAATGGACATGAGTTTGAGCAAACTCTGGGAGATGATGAAGGACAGGGAAGCCTGGTGTGCTGCAGTCCATGGGGTTGCAGACTTGTGCACAACTTAGTGACTGAACAACAATGATAAGCAAAGGTCTCCAGGGAGGATGCCTCTAAATTTCTCTAGAGGAAGTCACTGTTTTTATCTCAATGGATTCAGGAATGTACATAGATTTTCTTTGGAAGAATTTCCTATTTCTGTCTCTCCAGAGCTTTTATATGTCCACAACTCTTCCTGCAAAGAGATCCAGAGTGCATTGTCTCTTCACGTGTACAAATGCCACAGATTCAAGGAGAATTGACTCCCAATAATGAGTGAATTTTGGAGGCCTATTTTTTCTTCCCATTATTATCATTTTTTGAGAATGATGTTTTTTTTTAATTAGTGGGTAAAGTTTGAATGCAATTTTACTTCATTTTTTAGTTGTTTTAATTGAAGAAAACTAGTGGCAGAAATAGCGCCTGGAACCTCTGTTCTCTGTTATGACGCCTATAATTGGAAAAGAAACATCCAACTCTTTGGAGAAGCCTTGAGGGGATCCTCACGCCTGACACTCTGTCCATCTCTATTATATTTCCCAATTGCTGGTCAGTTCTAGAGTAAGTGCCTGAGGCAAATAGCTCATTCTTGTTATTTCATTCTTCAGGTAATTGATATTACATTTCACAATTTGTGCTGTGGTCTCTGTGGAATGATTGGAAATGATATGAGTCAAGAAGTAGGATATTGGACTTTCTGTATCACTAGAAACAGGCTTATGCTTTGCTTCTACAATTATTTTTAATCAACATTATTCAGATTTCTTACTTTTACAATTTCCAACATGAGTTAAAGGGAAGCATTATATTTTTTATATATATCATCCTATAAAAATAATTTATAACTAAAAAGGAAAATTTATGAATCTGGAAGCAATTTTTATAGCAGCAGAAAGACATATCATGCTTGCTGTTTGAAAGATATTCTGCAGTAGGTGCAGCACACAAATCTCTGCCCGCATTTCCACATTATTCTCTTCCTTCCATGTGTGTCTGTATTTCTAAAATTTACTCTTCTTACAAGGAAACAAGTCACTGAATTTCAGACCCACCTTAATTCAGTATAATCTTATCTTAACCAAATACATATTTCAAGATACTATTTCCAAATAAGATTATTCTCCCAGTACAAGGGTTGGGACTTAAGCCTACCTGTTGGGGGAAATAATTCTGTAGGTGTAGGATACACCTACAACAAATCATCACATTAGAATTTCCATAATTTTCAAACTTTTTTTTTCAACCATTTAAATTATTAAAACTATTGTTGCAGGTTATACAAAATGAGCAACAGGTTACATTTGATCCTTAGACCAGAGATTGCCAAACAGTGCTCTGGATCAAAGACAGTGATTTCCTTATGAGTGTTTAATTTAAAGAGGAGAATAAGAAACAATCTGGTCAATTAATTAAGAGAGGAAGAATTCTTAGAAAGGGGTGCTTTGAGCAAAGTTTTCTTCATCTTTAAATTAAGCTAAAAGAAAGGTCTTTTTTTCTTCTGAAATTTTTGAACAATAATGTGTGAGGATGATAGGTGACTTTGAGGTCAACTGATAGCCTCAAGAAAATTAAGTTGTTGAGAATGGCAAAGCAAAAAGGAACAAAAATCTAAATTTATTGTGAGGTTGCTGACTTTGCCAGAATAAAACTGCCTACCTTTGTATTACATTTTATGAAAGATTGTATAACAAGTAATTCCTAGAAGAGGGTGTGACAACCCAATCCAATATTGTTCCTAGAGAATCTCATGGACAGAAGAGCCTGATGGGCTATGCTCCATAGGGCTATGATCCAACAAAGAGTTGGACACACGTTGAAGCAACTTAACACAGCACAACATAACAATTCAACAGAAAGCACCTGTTATGTAGCAGACACTGACCTAGTCCCTGAAGAGAGATGAACAGAGAATGAAGCAGAAAGGACATTTGCTCACTCAAATTGTATTTTTGAGTGGAATTGAGATTTAAAAATAAAGGAAGGAAGGAAAGAAAGTAAGAGAAAGAGGGAGGGATGGAAGAAGGAAGGAGCTAGAGAGGGAGGGAAGAAGTTAATGCCTTCATCTCAAACTTTTTCATGCTCGGAAATCATCTGAATTAGGGACTGAGATTTTTCACATGCTCTTAAGCTGCTAATTCATAAGGTTTGCAGACTACAATTGGAGTTGTAAGCACTAGAGAAAACATGTGACTAGTAAGGACCCTCTGGGATCCGAGAGGACGTGTACCACTTCCTTATACGGTAAATATCTGTTGCTGATCCAGCAGAACATAAAACTTACTATTAATATATGTTTCTTAATATTTCTGCCCTATGAGTGTGGTCATCAATAGATTACTTACTGAATTTTATATGAATGTTTTGGAGTTGCTTGTCTCTAAATGCACTGCAGATGGTGATTGCAGCCATGAAATTAAAAGACACTTACTCCTTGGAAGGAAAGTTATGACCAACCTAGATAGCATATTAAAGAGCAGAGAGATTAGTTTGACAACAAAGGTCTGTCTAGTCCAGGCTATGATTTTTCCAGTGGTCACGTATGGATGTGAGAGTTGGACTGTGAAGAAAGCTGAGTGCCGAAGAAATGATACTTTTGAACTGTGGTGCTGGAGAAGACCCTTGCGAGTCCCTTGGAATGCAAACAGATCCAACCAGTCCATCCTAAAGGAGACCAGTCCTGGGTGTTCATGGGAAGGACTGATGCTGAGGCTGAAACTCCAATACTTTGGCCACCTCATGCAAAGAGTTGACTCATTGGAAAAGACCCTTTTGCTGGGAGGGATTGGGGGCAGGAGAAGAAGGGGATGACAGAAGATGAGATGGATAGATGGTATTACCGACTCAATGCACATGAATTTGGGTGAACTCTGGGAGTTGATGATGGACAGGGAGGCCTGGCATGCTGCATTTTGTGGGGCCGCAAAGAGTCGGACACGACTGAGTGACTGTACTGAACTGAACGGAACTGCTGCTGCTGCTGCTGCTACTGCTGCTGCTGCTGCTGCTAAGTTGCTTCAGTCGTGTCCGACTCTGTGCGACCCCATAGATGGCAGGCCACCAGGCTCCCCGATCCCTGAGATTCTCCAGGCAAGAACACTGGATTGGGTTGCCATTTCCTTCTTTAATGCATGAAAATGAAAAGTGAAAGGGAAGTAGCTCAGTCGTGTCTGACTCTTCGTGATCCCATGGACTGCAGCCTACAAACTGAACTGAAATGCATGATATTAGCAATCTTAGATATTGACTCTGATTCTAACCCTACAAAGCCTAAAGTCATCCGTAGTATTTTGCCCTTTCTTTCATGACCCATAGAATACTTTTGAGAAACTATATCCCTCTTAATATTTTCATGTAGACAGTTAAAAAGTTAATGTATTATTTAAAACTGCATTCTTAAAACATGTATTATTTAAAATTGCATTTTTAGAAATTATGATGAGCATAAAACTGTAAATGTTAAATTCACTTTGAATAAAGTTATTATAATTAAGCAAAGAGATGTTTTAAAAATTTCCCCAAAATAAATTTAAATATAGAAAGTAGAACAGTGTAAATGTGCTGCTTCAAGAGATGGAATAGACAGAACAAAGCCCTGGATATGAGTCCTGGATAAAAGGAGATTTTGTTACCATTAATATTTATGATTATCTCTTTACTCTCAGTGCTTGATTTTTTATATATCTATGCAATATATTATAATAAACCAGGACTGATGATAGATACAACACTTTCTTCTAAAGTGGAATTGTTTTTTTTCTTCTAAAAACAATTGGTGAAAAGAAAAATGAGAAAAAGAATATGTTAGTTCTCAAGTAATATGCTTTTTAAAAGGAAACATGTAGGACACTGTTTTAACATCAACATGTAGAGCTTAAAAGTCATAATTATTAACTTGATAACAGTAAAAAGCTAAGAAAACTAAAAATCAATTACAGTTTTTAGAATACATCATAGAACAGAGGAAATAAGAGCACAGGAAAAGAATAAATGAAACTAAAATAAAATATTTTCTTATTCTTAGTTTACTTAGAAATAAATGTCTAAAGCTATTTTAGTAGCAATGTAGTAGTAATGTTTTGGTAATTGTAGTGAACAGAGAAGTGAAATTAAAGACAGCAATGTTATGAGCCATAGTAGGGTATATAGTACTTTTTGAATTTAGATTATACAAAAATATATATTGTAGTCTCTAGCAAAAGCACTAATTGTTTTTTAAAGAAGTAAGATGAATATAACAGGAAAAAGAGATAAAATCGATTCTTGTAAATGCTCAATTATAATCATAAAAAGAGGAGAGAGATAAAAGCAAGAAAATTATAATGATCAAAAAACTGAAAAGTTATAAACATGGTCAGCATTAATATAATTATATCAACAAATGCTTTAAATGTGAATGACCAAGTTACACCAGTTGAAAGTCAGGTATCTGGGTGAGTTAAAATGCAAAACCCAGCTATATGCTATCTGCAATAAACTGCTTTAAATATTAAGACTTGGATATTAAAAGAGGATGAAGATAGCTATACAATGATAACAGTAAAAGAAATTTAGGATAGCTATAATAATTTCAGATAAAACAGACTTCAGAATAAAATTATTATCAAGGATAATACATAAATATATCTTAATAATAAAGGAGTCAATTCTTTAAGACGACATGATAATGCTAAATATGTACACAGTTAACAAAGCATCAAAAACTGATAGAACTGAAAGATGATATGGACAAATTCACCATCATACTTAGAGACATTTACACCATCATTAAGTGACTGTTACCCAGAGGATAAAGAAAATCAGAAAGAATATAGTAGATGAAGCAGTTCTATTAATCAAATTCAATAATAAAAATAATAATCAAATTTATATTTATAGGAAACTTAGTCCAACAGCAGCAGAATACATATTATTCTCAAGAATTTATGGAACAATCACCCAATAGATCACATTCTGAGCCATAAAACATACATGAACAAATTTAAAACAACAGAGATCATACAAATTATGTTCTCAAACTGCAATGGAATTAAACTTAAGATCTATAATACAAAGATAACTTGAAATCCATCTTAGAAAACTAGAGGAAGAAGAGGGTGTTAAGCATAAAACAAGCAAAATTAAAATCATAAAAAGTAGAGCACAAATTAGTGAGTAGGAAAAAAATTTAAAAATAAATAAAAATCTGTTAAAAAAAAATCAATAGAATTAATAAACCTCTAGCCAAGCTAACCAAAAAGAAAGGAGAGAAAAACAAGACACAAATTACAAGAATGAAAATTAAAAGAGGGATCATTAGGAGTGTCCCCATGAACATTTAGAATAAAAAATAGTTTGTAAACAACTATGTCTACAATTTTGATAACTTAGATGAAATCGACTAATTTTTTGAAAGTCACAAACTACTGAAACTTATATAAGGAGAAATGCAGGTAATAATAGCCCTATGTCTATAAGACAAATTGAATAGATAATAAATATTTAAAAAGACAACATATGGCCCAGATTATTTCAGTGATTAATTCTACCAGACATTTAATAATACAAATTCTCCACCATCTCTTCCAGAAAAAAGAAGCAGAGGTAACATTTCCTATCTCATTCTATGAAGCCAATCTTATCCCAGTAACAAAACCACATTAAGACATACAAACCGACATCTTTCATAAAGATGAAAAATCTTTGACAAAGTATTAGCAAATCAAATTCAGCAAAGCATGCTGCTGCTGCTACTGCTACTAAGTTACTTCAGTCATTTCCGACTCTGTGTGACCCCATAGACGGCAGCCCACCAGGCTCCCTCGTCCCTGGGATTCTCCAGGCAAGAACACTGGAGTGGGTTGCCATTTCCTTCTCCAATGCATGAAAGTGAAAAGTGAAAGGGAAGTAGCTCAGTCGAGTCCGACTCTTCGCGACCCCATGGACTGCAGCCTACTAGGTTCCTCCATCCGTGGGATTTTCCAGGCAAGAGTAGTGGAGTGGGGGTGCCATTGCCTTCTCCTTAGCAAAACATAGTGAAGACTGTAAATCACAATCTAGTTGGATTCATTCTAGGTATACAGGGAAGATTTGTATGATCTGAATGATTGTGTTCCCCGCCCCCTCAAATTCATATGGTGGGATATTAATGCCTAGTATGATAGTTTTAGGAAGTAGGGTCTTTGAGAATGATTAAATATTGAGGCAGAGCCCCCATGGATGAGATAAATACCCTTATAATAAAAGAAACTCAAGGCATATACTGTGGTTTCACTTACTTGTGGAATCTGAAAAGTAAAACAAGTGAACAAATACAGCAAAACAGAAAACAAATAGAGCAAAACAGGAAAAGATAAATATAGAAAACAAACCAATGATTATCAGAGGGTAGAGTGGGCTGGGTGAGGAGCAAAATAGGCAAAGGGTATTAAGAGGTACAAACTGCTAGGTGCAAAATAAATAAATTACAAGGATGTAATGTGAAGCACAAAAAGTGTTAGTGGTTCAGTAGTGTCTGATTCTTTGCAACCCCATGGACCGTAGCTCCACACAGGGTCTGTTGAGGTCCTTTAATGGACCAGAACCTGGTGGTCTGGAGTCAACCAATAAGAAAGTAAAGGAGAGCGAAAGAGGCCGATATTTCTTGGTTTACGCAGAAAGCCAATAAAGCCTCTGGCATGGGGCTTGCTCTGTTCACGAAGGCCTCAGGCTCCCTCTCGACTCAGAGTGCATTCTCGAGAGGGTCTTAGAAGCCCAGGCAGGAAAGTGAGCCCAGAGGACCTCTGTGCTCCAGTGGATCAGCCTGAAAGAGAGAGAGAAAGCAAGACCCGGGGACCAAAGCTCTGATGGAGCAGAGGTGTTTTAATCAACATGGTGTGGGCATATATACTGTAGTTATTCTCAGTAAAGATAAAGATTACAATCCCAGACTTACAAAACATAGGTGATCCATATCAAGGAGAGAGAGAGTTGTAAATAATCATTTTTACCATATGGTTCATAAAAAGGAAGAGGGTACTTATCACCGTATAGAAAAACTAACGTAGGAAATGCCTGGATTCCTCAGCCCCAGGGAGAGGCTTGCCTCTCCTCTTAATTCCTGAATATTCTGGAATTAATAAGGAACAGAGAATTCCTGATAGATCCAAAACAGCACACAGGAAGCCTCCTGTTAAATGCTTCCTGACATGGGTCCTCTGTCCATGGAATTCTCCAGCAAGAATACTGGAGTGGGTATCCATTCCCTTCTCCAGGGGATTTTCCCAACCCAGGGATCAAACCCAGGTCTTTTGCATTGCAGGCAGATTCTTTACTGTCTGAGAATATAGTAAGTATTTTATAATAATTTTGTATGAAGTGTAGTCAATAAAAATAACAAATCTCTCTACTACATATCCCCTTGCTGTGTTACCTAACAGAGCCTGAAGGAAGTAGTTTCCCAGTAGTAAAAAAACACCTAGCACCAAGATCTTAGTTTCAAATAAGATGTTAGTTTATAATATAAGGGTCAGGGTTCCTTGAAGAAATCATTGAATTTAGGTGTGAGCAAGAAGTGTATAAGATGAGCGTGGAGCATCTTATAGCAGTAATAAATGAGTATTGGACTATAACTCAGAGCACAGAATAAATATAATACTTATGCAAATATATTACATACTTAAGTAAAATACATACTTTGTAAATAAATTATTAAATAGATTACTATCCATAGAAATCCATAATTATATAAATAAATTATTAAATAGATAAATGAATGTGGGACAACAGACAAATCTCAAGTGCAAAATAATGCCAAATAAATTATATAGAAACTCTGCCCAAGGAAGAGAAGCATAACTCCCCACTCCTTCAATATTGGCTGAGAGTAATAGCTTCCTTCTAAAGATTACAATATAGAAAATGGTGGGGAGGGATGAGTAAATTTAAAGTGAAACCTGATAAACACTACCTCAGCCAGTCTATCAAGTTCAACAGCAACAATGATAAATCACATTGCTAGAATACACCTTTGATATGATCTGATGAGAATGGCAGGTTGCCTCTGTGTTTTCCCTCCCCAAAACTCATAACCCCAGGCTAATCATGAGAAAAATGCCAAATAAATCTCAATAGAAGAACAGCCTACAAAGTACTTGACCAATATGGCTGAAAGCTGTCAAGGTCATCAAAATCAGGGAACCCTAAGAAACTGTCACAACAAAAAGGAGCATAAGGACACATGACTACTAATGTGTTGTATACCCTGGGTGGGATCCTAGAACTGGATCAAAAATAAAATCATTTTGTAAAACAAAGATAATTTTAAGATATACAGAAGGACTAAATATTTTTTAGAAATTAATTGTGAACATTTCTCCATTACTTGGAAAAATTACTCAAACATTTATTATCAAGTATTGACAAGATCATAGAAAGTCAAACCAGAAAATACAGATTCTAATTACAATGCTTTCCCTCTTCTTTGATAGTGCCTTCTATGAAAATAAATTTCCTTAACTGTGTCCAAAAAAAAGTGCAAAAATAAGGCAAAAATGTGGGTATATATATTTCCTTTCTCTGTTCTTTCTATATCATATGAGAGATACAGGTAATTCAAGAGCATATGTTTGATTTTATGTGCATAGTTTTTAGTGAGATACACTGTTAACTCTGTTTCTTCCCAGCCTGTTCGAGATATAATTGGCATTAAACAGTGTATAAGTTAAAGACATATAACATGTTTATTTGATACACTTTTATATTGCAATAAGATGACCACCACAGCCTTAGCTAACACCTCTTTAAATTACCATATCATTTCTTTTTTGTGGTGAGAATATTTAAGATCTATTTTATTAGCAATTTTTAAGCATGCAAACTCAAATGCGGTGTATTAGATCCTCAGAACTGAGTCATATTCTAACTGGAAGTTTATACCATTTGACCAACCCTTTTTCAATTTTTCCCAGCTACAGCTCATTCTATGACCAATGGGTCAAAGAATAAATCAAAAGGGAAATTTAAAAAAAATCTGAAAACAAATGAAAATGTTAACTATAGATTAAAGACCCCATGCTTAATAAAGCTGCATGATAAATTTGAGTTTGTTAGAGAGGAAAAAATTTTCAGTTCAGTGAATATATCACCTTATGTCCAAGATGGATATTAACCACTTCTACACCAAATCTGTCAATGGTATATATATAAAACAGGAAATTATCCAGAGAATGTGAGTTTTTTAAGTATCTGCACACAAAATCTAAAGAGTTTTTTTCAATGTTGTCAACTCTTCCTAATTACACTTGTGTTATATAATCACCCTAAAGTAAGAAACAAACAAACAAAAAACAAAACCAACAAAAAGAAACCTAATTAAAAAATAATAAAATCTGAAACCAAAATTAACTCTCAGGTCACCAAATTATAGTGTGTTTTAGGTCTATCATTTTCTACATTTGATTTATAATTACAAGAAGTTGCTTACTCTCTACCAACAAGATATTTTAAAAGCACCTTTATCTCAGTTTAAAAATATGTTGGGTGACTCTTGCTTATATCACTTGAACAATTTCTCTAAATGTGACCTTCGATTTCAGAAATGGTTGGAATATTATAAGCAAAATCCATCACACAAGAAACAATACCTCAACATGCTGTTAACATTTTATTCACCAACTGTACAATGTCTAGAATGCTACCTAAACCATGCAACAATGTTGAACAATTTTGTGTTGAAATGTTGCTGATTCCCCTTTCCAGGTTTCTGAGCAGCTGACAGAAGAGGGATACAGTTTGCAGTTTAAAACTCCTTGGTAATTGGAAATGAGCGCTTTGTTGCTCTTGTCATTGGAGCAAGCAGTTTTGGGGTCATTTGGGGCTCCAGATCAATGTATTTGACAAGAAATTGCTGGAAGGAAATTCCCAGCAGTGTTACTCCTGAACTTCTCTTTTGTTGCCCTAGGCTGTAGTCAAACTGTCTCAGCACTCAACGGGTAAAAACTTCCCCAGTATTGACATTTGTGATATCATCATTTATTTATATGATATAAGAACCAGTTTCTTACTTCAAGACTGCTCAGGTAAAAGGAGCAAGTCAAATGTTAGACTGTTCCCTTAAATTATGGGGAATGACGCTGGCAGTGTTAGAATCTCTGTACTTATAAAAAGCAAAAAAAGTGGACATATGGCCCATATATGCATCTCTGTTCATCTCCTCTGCCTACCACTAAGTGGCTTTCAGCATGCCTCTGTTGTGTGAAAACTGATTGAGGAAGAGTTGGTCCAGAAATACAGTTTAGAAAAGGGAAATATCTTTTTAAAAGACATTTATTGCTTCCAGTCCTCCAACTTTCTTGGCAGAAATGCTTAGAAAGTTGCTGCTGCTGCTGCTGCTGCTAAGTCACTTCAGTCGTGTCCGACTCTGTGTGACCCCATAGACGGCAGCCCACCAGGCTCCCCCGTCCCTGGGATTCTCCAGGCAAGAACACTGGAGTGGGTTGCCATTTCCTTCTTCAATGCATGAAAGTGAAAAGTGAAAGGAAGTCGCTCAGTCGTATCTGACTCTTAGCGACCCCATGGACTGCAGCCCACCAGGCTCCTCCATCCATGGGATTTTCCAGGCAAGAGTACTGGAGTGGGGTGCCATTGCCTTAGGCACTCGATTAAATTAATTGATCACATTTAGGTAAACGACTTTAAGTTAATATATTAGAGTTATTGACTAGAGGTAAATCTCTAGTGGTTTGTTGTCCTATTCTTACCTAGTTTAACATCAACAAAAATGGCATTGCTGCAATGCTAATCAAATCTACATATTATATGAAATTGTAAGAAGTAATCAGTTAAATGACCGAAGCAGGAACTAACCTGTCTTTTAGCTGGAATGATGAGTTGCATTAGAATTCAATAAGACTAAATGTCAAAGAAACTATACATATACAAATATGTATGTGTATACATATATATGTATTCCATATATATATGTTTACAGGGTTCTATGGAAGGCAATGCCAAAGAATGCTCAAACTACTGCACAATTGCACTCATCTCACATGCTAGTAAAGTAATGCTCAAAATTATCCAAGCCAGGCTTCAGCAATACATGAACTGTGAACTTCCAGATGTTCAAGCTGGTTTTAGAAAAGGCAGAGGAACCAGAGATCAAATTGCCAACATCCGCTGTATCATCAAAAAAGCAAGAGAGTTCCAGAAAAACATCTATTTCTGCTTTATTGGCTATGCCAAAGCCTTTGACTGTGTGGATCACAATAAACTGTGGAAAATTATGTAAGAGATGGGAATACCAGACCACCTGATCTGACTCTTGAGAAATATGTATGCAGGTCAGGAAGCAACAGTTAGAACTGGACATGGAACAACAGACTGGTTCCAAATAGGAAAAGGAGTACATCAATGAAACATAAGCTGGAATCAAGATTGCTGGGAGAAATATCAATAACCTCAGATATGCAGATGATACCCATCCTTTTGGCAGAAAGTGAAGAGGAACTAAAAAGCCTCTTGATGAAAGTGAAAGAGGAGAGTGAAAAAGTTGGCTTGAAACTAAACATTCAGAAAACGAAGATAATGGAATCCGATCCCATCACTTCATGGGAAATAGATGGGGAAACAGTGCCAGACTTTTTTCGGGGGGGGAGGGCTCCAAAATCACTGCAGATGATGATTGCAGCCATGGAATTAAAAGACGCTTACTCCTTGGAAGGAAAGTTATGACCAACCTAGATGGCATTATTCAAAAGCAGAGACATTACTTTGCCGACTAAGGTCCGTCTAGTCAAGGCTGTGGTTTTTCCTGTGGTCATGTATGGATGTGAGAGTTGGACTGTGAAGAAAGCTGAGCACTGAAGAATTGATGCTTTTGAACTGTGCTGTTGGAGAAGACTCTTGAGAGTCCCTTGGACTGCAAGGAGATCCAACCAGTCCATTCTGAAGGAGATCAGCCCTGGGAATTCTTTGGGAAGAATGATGCTAAAGCTGAAACTCCAGTACTTTGGCCACCTCATGCAAAGAGTTGCATCATTGGAAAAGACTCTTATGCTTGGAGGGATTGGGGGCAGGAGGAGAAGGGGACGACAGAGGATGAGATGGCTGCATGGCATCACCGACTAGATGGAAATGAGTCTGAGTGAAATCCGGGAGTTGGTGATGGACAGGGAGCCCTGGTGTGCTGCGATTCATGGGGTCTCAAAGAGTCGGACAAGACTGAGTAACTGAACTGAACTGAATTGATGACAGGAAATCTGGAAAACTCAGCAGCAGCCACAGAACTGGAAAAGGTCAGTTTACATTCCAATCCCAAAGAAATGCAATGCCAAACAATGTTCAGTGAAAAAGCTGGCTTAAAGCTTAACATTCAAAAAATGAAGATCATGGCATCTGGTTCCATCACTTCATGGCATATAGAAGGAGAAACAATGGAAACAGTGAGAGACTTTATTATCTTGGGCTCCAAAATCACTGCAGATCATGACATCAACCATGAAATGAAAAGATACTTGCTCTTTGGAAGAAAAGCTATGTCCAACCTAGACAGAGTATTAAAAGCAGAGACATCACTTTCCTGACAAGAGTCCATATAGTCAAAGGTATGGTTTTTCCAGTAGTTATTTATAGATGTGACGGTTGGACTATAAAGAAGGTTGAGCATCAGAGAATTGATGCTTTCGAACTGTGGTTCTAGAGAAGACTCTTGAGAATCCCATCGATAGCAAGGAGATCAAACTAGTCAATCCTAAAGGAAATCAACCCTGAATATTAATTGGAAGGACTGATGCTGAAATTCCAATACTTTAGCCACCTGATGCAAAGAACTGATCCAATGAAAGACTCTGATTCTGGAAAAGATTGAGGCAGGATGAGAAAGGGACAACAGAGGATGAAATGGTTGGATGGCATTACCAACTCAGTGAACATGAGTTTGAGCAAAGTCTGGGAGATAGTGAATGACAGGAATACATTGTGTATTTCAGACCATGGGGTCACAAATAGTTGGACATGATCTTGCGACTGAACAACAATTTTAAGGTAGAACTAAAGAAATAAATGTTAATAACAGATAACATATTGAATAAGGGTGAACTGAACTATTGATAAAATGTAAATAAATTTGCATGATTTTCCACTTATTCATCAAAATAATTTTGTGGGATAGTTTATTTATACTAATAAATCTAATTTGAGGTTTGCAGTCTTTGCCATGGACAAGGTAACACATTTAAATACAATGTAAGTATCACTCTATTAAGTTAAAAAGTTTCCTAGAATTAGACTTGATCATATATCTACGTTTAAATTTTAGTTTTAATACTATAAGAAACAGCATGCTACTTCAAATAATTTTTGGAGTCGAGATATTTTATATGAAGATCAAATTGTTACATAACCATTTTTATGTAACAAATGTAAGCAAAAAAAAACTGTTAAATGAAGAATGTTAGATTTTTAATGTCATATAGTGAAGTGTGTGCATAGTATGTTATACAAAAGTGGTCTTAATTTCTTTATAATTCGTATGACAATTTTTAAGCACTTTATCATGAATCCCAATTCTTCTTAGAAAGATATTATGAAATATATTACTAAGAAAGAATCTGTCAACAATCGTGTTTGTGATAATATTAAAATAATATTTCTTTATTACTGATAATATTTTGGGGATAATTATTCTTCAATTTGATATTCATTTCTGTTTTAACTTCTTTCTAAGTTTTTAAAAATTGTTTATGAAATTTTGTGTGTTTTATTTTTTATTTGGTAAAACTTTCTTCTGCTGATTTGAAAATCGTATATATATTTCTCTACTCTATGTATCCCTCCCCACCCTCAATCCCTGGTAATCACTGAATTTTTAAGTTGTCTCTATAGTTTTGTGCTTTCTGTAGTGTCGTTTAGGCACCCTTATAGTAGGCAGCCTTTACAGGATGCTGCTTTCATTTAGTAATATGCATTTAAGGGCATTTCAGGTGGCTCAGTGGTACAGAATCCACTTGCCAACGCAGGAGACTGGGTTTTGACCCCGGGGTCAGGAAGATCCCCTAGAGTGGGAAATGGCAAACTGCTCCAGAATTCTTGCCTAAAAAATCCCATGGGCGGATGTGCCTGGTGGAGTTGGAAAGAGTTGGAAAAGACTCTCTCTCTCTCTCTCTCAAACACACAGTACACACACATTTAAGTTTCCTCCATGTATTTTAATTATTTGTTAGCACATTTCTTTTAGCTGAATGATACTCCATTGTCTATATATACCACAATTTATCTCTTTTCCTCCTAAAGGACATATTGTTTGCTTCCAAGATTTGGCAGTTTTGCACAACACTCTTGTAAACATGTCTTTGGATAAATATTAAGGAGCATGATAGCTGAATCACTCTGATGAGAATATGTTCAATTTTGTAAAAAAAAAAAAAAAAAAAATGCTCCAGACTTCCAAAGTGGCTGTGCCCATTTGCATTCCCACCAACAGTGTATGAGAGTTCCTATTGTTCCACATTCCTGTCAACAGTTGTGTGTTGTCATCTTTCTGGATTTTGGCCACTGTGATAGTCGTGTAATGGTAGTAATCATTTTCATTTTCATTTCCCTGATGACCTATAACGTGGAGTACCTTTTCATATACCAATTTACCTGCCGGGGTCCAGCCCCGGTGGATCCAGGGTAATTCGAAGCAGGGATGGAATCAGTGTCCTAAAAATTAACTGCTTAATTAAAGATATTGGGGGAGATTAGAAAGAAATAGTGTAGTAGGAAAATTAGTGGAGAAAAAGAGGCTGAATAACTTGGTTTATGCGCAATACCAATAAAATCTCAAGACAAGAGATTTGCACCACCTAAGTAGGCCACCGGTGCCCCACCTTGGGCTCCCTTTCGCGTGGATCTTAGAAGCCAGGGAAAAATTAGCAGGCTTGGTGAGTACCCACACTCCAGATGGGAATTCAGCCAGAAAAACGGAGAACAAGAAAGAAAGACACGGGGGAATCAGTCTTTCCAGAAACTGATCTATTTTCTTTATTTTCAGGTTTGCTTATATACCATTTTTTACACATAGAGACAAATGGAAATTTTAAAGTCATGTGGGGGTCAGCAGTCCTGACCTTTATCAAAATCAGGTGCTTCATATAAATGTATACAAAAAGGTCTTAGGGGTTTTACATCATCTTATAGCCAGGGGCCTACTAACATTTTATGATCCTTTCTTTCTGATAACGGTCAGTCAACCAAAAAACTTATTTTCCAGGGGTGATTTTTCTTAAACCAGGCACCACCATCCGAAGGTACCAGATAAAGTTGCATTCCTATAGGGTGAGCGTGTAGTGGGTTACAATTAAGAAAGGAATTGGCTTAGCCTAAGGTTAACATGATTAATCTTAAAGGTTAATACTTATTTTTCCTATATGTTAGTTATATTCATTATAAGGGCAGGGAATATGGAGATTTAGCAGCAAATATTGGCTCAACAAATGTAAAACCCTTCACCAACATGATTTTTATCTTTAGAAAAACCCAATGCTAACTAAGACTTTCAAAATACTCTAAACTCTCTGTGCTGTTTATGGTTGAGAGGTTGTAAACAATCATGTACATAGTAGCAAGAGTGTGGATAATCCTGTCACACAAGCTAGTCTACCAGCAGAGAGGTTTGATCTGAGGCACCCTTGTCACGTCCAGGAATTTTTATTAACTGGAGCTGTAGGTTAACTCCTTCTCTGAGAGAGGTGGGGGACAGCCCCCCGTAAAGTCAGAGGTCTAGGTGAGAGCATAAAGCAGTAAAGTAGGCAGACTCTGGTTTTGGGGGGTAGATGCTCGGGAACAGGGGGTTTCCTGAGGCTCGATCCCACCTTTGCTTATGCGGAAGCCTCCTTCCTCATGACCTTTGCCATGGGCAGAGGTCCTCATGCTGGCTCTCGGCATTTACCGTGTGTATATCTACTTTGGTCAGAGTCTGATGAAAGGGTTTGGTCCATTTTTTAATCAAGTTGTTTGCATTCTTACTATTGAGTTTTAAGTGTTCTTTGTATATTTTGGATATTGTCCTTGATCAGATGTGTTTTTTGAAAATATTTTCTCCCAGTTTGTGTCTTCTCATGCCCTTGGCATTGTTTCTCACAGAATGAAAGCTTATAATTTTACTGAATTCCAGCTTATCAATTTTTTCATGAGGCAACCAAACCTTTAGTGTTTTATCTAAAAATGTCATCACTGTAGTAAAGCCCATAGAGACAGATAATTCTATTTTTATGATCATTTCTTACCTCATAGGCACGTTAAAATAGCTTAAAATTTAAGAATATAAGTGATTTTTTAAAACTGAATTCTATCTTTGATTTATATGAGTTTTCTTTATTTTGAATTATAGCATTTAAAAATTCTAGCAACATTTCTCACATTTTCATGTTCTTATGAAGAAGATCTTGTAGGCATTGATCTCTTTGACTATTTGCTTGTAGCTTATAAAAGTTTGTGTTTGATTTTGTTGTATGCCACTCCCTAAATTGTCCTTATCCAGATAAAAGGGGATGAGAGAAATGCGAAAGTGTGTACATATTTTGGTGTCATGAATAGATACTCCCATTCAGATGCCTGAAAACCGGAGAGAATTGATATGTGAAAGTATAGGAAGGCAGAGCAGGCTTTGGCTGCTGTTTTCAACTTCTACAAATGAAATCCATATTAAAAGAAAACAAGAAAGCAAGCACTACAAAATATGATCCTCAATTATATAAATTATCACTTTCCTCTTAGCTCTACAATGTAAGAAGTATTGGTGGGAATCTGCCAAAGTAGTCTATATCTTTAACAAGTGGTGCTGGGAAAACTGGTCAACCACTTGTAAAAGAATGAAACTAGATCACTTTCTAACACCGCACACAAAAATAAACTCAAAATGGATTAAAGATCTAAATGTAAGACCAGAAACTATAAAACTCCTAGAGGAGAACATAGGCAAAACACTCTCAGACATAAATCACAGCAGGATCCTCTATGATCCACCTCCCAGAATTCTGGAAATAAAAGCAAAAATAAACAAATGGGATCTAATTAAAATTAAAAGCTTCTGCACAACAAAGGAAACTCTAAGCAAGGTGAAAAGACAGCCTTCTGAATGGGAGAAAATAATAGCAAATGAAGCAACTGACAAACAACTAATCTCAAAAATATACAAGCAACTTATGCAGCTCAATTCCAGAAAAATAAATGACCCAATCAAAAAATGGGCCAAAGAACTAAATAGACATTTCTCCAAAGAAGACATACGGATGGCTAACAAACACATGAAAAGATGCTCAACATCACTCATTTTCAGAGAAATGCAAATCAAAACCACAATGAGGTACCACTTCACACCAGTCAGAATGGCTGCGATCCAAAAATCGGCAAGCAATAAATGCTGGAGAGGGTGTGGAGAAAAGGGAACCCTCCTACACTGTTGGTGGGAATGCAAACTAGTACAGCCACTATGGAGAACAGTGTGGAGATTCCTTAAAAAACTGCAAATAGAACTACCTTATGACCCAGCAATCCCACTGCTGGGCATACACACCGAGGAAACCAGAATTGAAAGAGACACATGTACCCCAATGTTCATCACAGCACTGTTTATAATAGCCAGGACATGGAAACAACCTAGATGTCCATCAGCAGATGAATGGATAAGAAAGCTGTGGTACATATACACAATGGAGTATTACTCAGCCATTAAAAAGAATTCATTTGAATCAGTTCTGATGAGATGGATGAAACTGGAGCCGATTATACAGAGTGAAGTAAGCCAGAAAGAAAAACACCAATACAGTATACTAACACATATATATGGAATTTAGAAAGATGGCAATGACGACCCTGTATGCAAGACAGGAAAAAAGACACAGCTGTGTATAACGGACTTTTGGACTCAGAGGGAGAGGGAGAGGGTGGGATGATTTTGGAGAATGGCATTCTATCATGTATACTATCATGTAAGAATTGAATTGCCAGTCTATGTCTGACGCAGGATACAGCATGCTTGGGGTTGGTGCATGGGGATGACCCACTGAGATGTTATGGGGAGGGAGGTGGGAGGGGGGTTCATGTTTGGGAACACATGTAAGAATTAAAGATTTTAAAATTAAAAAAAAAAAAAGAAAAGAAAATATCAAAAAAATAAAAATAAAAATAAAAGAAAGCAAGCACTACAAAATATGATCCTCAATTATATAAATTATCACTTTCCTCTTAGCTCTACAATGTAAGAAGTATTGGTGGGAATCTGCCAAAGTAGTCTATATCTATTTATTCATAATGTTGTTCTAACAGTGGAATTGAGTGAATCAACCCTAAGACCATTGTCAAACTCTCCTCATCTGCATTATGTCTTAGAGAAATGTCTTGATATTTTCGACCTATATATGGCATGCATCCTTAGCTGTTGGTAGTAAAATGGGTTTCTGACCTTTTTATATTTAATTAGTTATGTAAGTAATAATTTTAGGGCTAGCAGTTGCTTTAAAGTTGGGCTTTTAAAGAAGTCCTCTCAATTTATTTTTACAAGAAAATGTATTTTTACTAGAAATCAATCAAAAAAATAATAGCTAAGCTCACATTAACCAAAATGATAGACATGATTGTTGGTACTTACATTTCTTCCTAATCATTCAATTTAGATCTGTAACTGAACTGAAAAGACTATCCAAATTTATGATTCTATTATATGAATAGGGAAATTTATTAAAAAGCAATCAAGAGAATGGAGTTCTAACTGCACTAACAAAATGACTGAAGTAACAATACAAGTACAGTCATATTCATAGATGCTTTTCTTCAAGATGAGAGTTTGTCTTCATGCAGTGTTCCATTTATTGCTTAAACTTCAAGTTCATGAGGGATTTCTTTATATATAGAAGGGTATCTTTGAATTTCATGCACCTTTCCTGAAATTAAGCACTGCATAAAAACAGTTAACTTATGATCTCCTTTACAGATATATTGTCTTGCATTGCATTAAATTGTCCTTTAAAATAACTTCTAGGCACCTAATATTTATTTGTTAAGAAATGAAGATAGTTTATGACTTGGTGTAATATCATTCATGATATTACATGACAGCAGAATCAGTCATGTTATATAATAATTAATGAATAAATCTTTGAGTTTTTGATAGCAAATACCATTTTCCTAAGGGCTTCCTAGATGGTGCTAGTGGTAAAGAACCCACTTCCCAGTGCAGGAGACACAAGAGACATGGGTTCAGTCCCTATTAGTAGGAACCCCTGGAGGGGGGCACAGTAACCCACTCCAGTACTCTTGCCTGGAGAATTCCATGGACAGAGGAATCTGGTTGGACATGACTGAAGTGAATAAGCACACACTATTTCTTAAAAGTAATTGTTTTAGCATTAGCTAAATAAACTCTATGGGGGCAAAAATGATTGTTTCCTTATTTCACTGATTATATATTAGGAGCCTAAAGTAGGAACTGGCACATGATAGTTACTATATGAACGTTTGAAGTCAGAGATGCTGAAAATGTTTTCCCATTATGGCACACTGTTTTTCAGCAATGGATGAACTTTATAAGGAAAAATTACCTAAAATTCATTTCACTAATTGTTAAGCTGTTTTCCTTCAGAAAGCACTTTAGTGAAAGAGAAGGAGAGTCTTTCTCCCTTGATAAACTTAGGGACGTGTAGTTTAAAGATATTTAAAATTTTTTTCTGAATGATTGAATTCTGAAAGTCACTGCTAATACAAGACGATCAGAGAACGTTTTATGTCTGCCAAACTACTCCCTGAAATAGTAGTAGGATCTGTAGCACCCAGAGAAAAAGTGAAGGACATTAAGTAAATTGATTAGGAAATTGAAACATAGTAAGGAAAATTGTAAAAATTATTTGCTATTTAATTTCCAATTTTTGGTAAAATTTTACCAAGATTAGTGAAACTCTTAGTATAAGAAGTGAATTCATCTCTAATAGAAAAAATAATTCTGCCCCAATTAATATTAAGCAAATAATCTAAGATAGATGTCAAGAGGTTTGATATGGAAGAGCATTATTATTTTCCTTGACTTTAAGCATACAAATAAGTTGCCTTTATTCACTTGTTAATCCCATACAAAAATTTATCTAAATTAATGTAAGGTTTTTTAAATGATTTTTTACTTAACTTAGAAAAATAAAACTTAGAAGGGACCATTTGTCAAATAGTTAAAACTTTTTTCATATTTCACTGAACTGTACACATTCCATATAAAATACATGTCTAAATGTTCTTTTAGTTGTTGGTTATCTTATCCAGTTCCAGTTTCATTTGCTTCAACATTTTCATATCATTTCTTAACTTAAATCTTTCTTGATCTTTATCTACATGTCCAAATAAAAAATATTGCACATGTTGAAATTAATTTCCTATAACCTTAAAATACATTAGGTTACTTTGAATTTTGGAATTTGGGTGAATGCATGTTTTTATGCTGTTGGTAAGTAGAGTGTTCTTAGTTAAAAAACAAACAAACAAAAAACATTGGGTTATAATATTTTCAATACTCTTGGTGAGTTTTGAATGGAAAACTTACTAATTATGGTTACAAAACATGCACAAAATATCTGCTGTGGTGTAGGAGTTAATTATTTCAGAATCAGTCAGCCAACTTTTTATATTAGTATGTTCACACATTATTATGTTGAGAAAAAGTTGTTTTATTTTGAGATAATGATAAGAATTAGAGGTTTAATCAATCTGCTTATCCAGGGAAATAAAAGAGTCGCACTAGAAAATAAAATTACCCAGAGTCGTGATTGTTCTTATACACCCAAACTCTGATACATAGTTAAAATGTAATAATAGGCATGAAGAAGTGCTATTAAATTAATACTCATTTATATGTTTAAATAGGATAGTGCTTGAGTGTGCACGCTCAGTTGTGTCCTACTCTTTGTGACCCCTACTCTTTGTGAGCCCACTAGGCTGCTCTGTCCATGGAATTTTCCAGGCCAGAATATTGGAGTAGGGTGCCATTTCCTTGTGCAGGGGATCTTCTTACCCAAGTCTCCTGCATTGGCAGGCAGATTATTTACCAGAAGAGGATAGAGGAAAAAACCAAGAGTAGATTAAAAAAAAAAAAAAAATTCAAGTTTTTTAATCCTATAAAATTTTTGATATTTAAAACTCATTGGATGAGTTTCACAGTAGACTGAACATATACAAAAACATAACTTCAGTGAACCCAAAGATAGGGCACTAAAGAATATTCAGAATAAAGTACAAAGAGGAAAAAAGAATGAAAAAAAAAATGAAAGAATACGAAAGGAAGAATTAATCCCACAACAAAACAGAATAAAGTACAAAACTGATACAACTTTCTCAATATACATAAAACTAATTTTCAAGAATTTGTTCATTTTTTAAACTGAGGAAATTAACAAATCATTTTTTAAGGTGGACACTATAATTTTACTTACTTACATTAAATTATTTCATGCTTTTTTAAAAAAATTTCTTTTTAATTGGAGGAAAATTGCTTTACAGTGTTGTGTCATTTCTGCTCTACCACAACAGGAATCAGCCATAATTTTACATATATTCTTTCCCTTTGGGCCTCCCTCCCCTCCCCCAGTCCCATCTCTCTAGGTCATCACAGAGCAACAGGCTGGGCTCCCTGTGTTGTACAGCAACTTTTCACCAGCTATTTCACACGTGACAGTGCATATATGTCAATTGCTTAAAGTTCTTAAGTTAAGAGCATCAAATATCCTCCAGTTAACATGAAACTTAATGGTGAAGTTTTAAATACTTTTCCTCTAAGATTATAAATAAAACAGGAATTTCACTATCACTCATTCAAGTTAACATTGTACCTGTAGAAGAGAGAAAAATACCATTATTTTTGGCTCTCTAGTTGGGCCTAAGAATTGAGCTTACATAAAATGGGATTATAGGGGAAAAGCATACAAATTTTATTGAATTATTTACATTTCAAGGGAGCCATCGCAAGAGAATGAAAACCCAAAGAAGTGAATAGAACAGGAAGCTTTTATAACTTTTAGATGAAGAAACAACAAATCCTTGAAGAATTGACAAGACAAAGGGATTTGTTCTAAGTGTAGTAAATGGTGAAGAAGTAACTGGGAAAATAAGGGTGAGATGGATAATGTTTGTTCATACAAGTGTCACTCAGTATTCATGGGAAATTGGTTCCAGGACCCCTGTAGACACCAAAATCTGTGACAACTCAAGTTTCTTGTAAAAATGGTGCAATGTTTGCCTATAACCTGCCTATGTCCTCTAGTGTACTTTAAATCACTCCCAGATTAATTATTATACCTTTTACAAGGTAAATGATACATAAATAGTTGTAAATAAAATATACCTGGCAATGTAAATAGTTACTGATTCTTGACAAATTCAAGTTTTGCTTTTTGGAAATTTTTTGGAATATTTTCCATCTCAAGTGCATGAATCTATAGATAGAAAACCCACAGATATGGAGGGCTAACTGTATAACCTTCTTAGCCCTAAATTCTGTCATTTGTGATAAGAATGTTTTCTAACCTCCTGGTACAAGAAGGGTATCTTTCACATGAGAGACTTGTCTTCTGCCCTCAAGAGGAGAAAGAAGGATCAGACCCTCTGTTTCACAGGATATTTCTTTAGTACCTTTAATTCAGCATAATTAATATGCCAAAGGCTTTTGGGGTGGTATATTCCAGACTCCTTCACACTGGAAGTTCTAGCCAGTGCAATAAGGCAGATAAAATAAAGACATAAAGAGTTAGGAAAAGGAATTCAAACTGACAATATTCACTGATAACACGATAGTACAACTAGACTATCTACAAGCTCCTAAAATTAACATATGAATATAGCAAGGTTGCTGTTTACAAGACATTTCTTTATATTATTAGAAAATAATTGGGAAATGCAATTTTATAATACCCTGTATATACTATAGTTGTTTCTAGTCACTAAGTCATGTCTGACTCTTGTGACTCACCAGGCTCCTCTTTCCATGGGATTTCCCAGGCAAAAATACTGGAGTGGGTTGCCATTTTCTTCTCCAATATACATATACTATGCTGCTGCTGCTGCATCACTTCAGTCATGTCCGACTCTGTGTGACCCCATAGATGGCAGCCCACCAGGCTCCCCCGTCCCTGGGATTCTCCAGGCAAGAACACTGGAGTGGGTTGCCATTTCCTTCTCCAATGCATGAAAGTGAAAAGTTTAAGTGAAATCGCTCAGTCGTGTCCAACTCTTCATGACCCCATGGACTGGAGCCTACCAGGCTCCTTCATCCATGGGATTTTCCAGGCAAGAGTGCTGGAGTGTGGTGCCATTGCCTTCTCTGATACATATGCTATATATAGCACTAAACTGCCACTATTATCTAGAATTCAAACCAATGAAAGGTAGATAAGATCTCTGCAATTAAAATGACAAGGCATCACTGAAAGAAATTAAAGAAGACTTAAATAAATGAAAATGTATACCATGCTTGCAGAGAAGGCAATGGCACCCCACTCCAGTACTCTTGCCTAGAAAATCCCATGGACGGAGGAGCCTGGTAGGCTGCAGTCTATGGGGTCGCTAAGAGTTGTGCACGACTGAGTGACTTCACTTTTACTTTTCACTTTCATGCATTGGAGAAGGAAATGGCAACCCACTCCAGTATTCTTGCCTGGAGAATCCCAGAGACAGAGGAGCCTAGTGGGCTGCTGTCTATGGGGTCGCACAAAGTTGGACACGATTGAAGCGACTTAGCAGCAGCAGCAGCAGCATACCATGCTTGGGACTTTCCAGGTGGTGCAGTGGTAAAGAATCCTCCTGCCAACACAGGAGACTGGGGTTTAATCCCTGGGTCAGGAAGATCTTCTGGAGAAGGAAATGGCAAACTACTCTAATATTCGTGCCTGGGAAATCCCAAGGACAGAGGACCCTGGTAGGCTAGAGTCCATGGTGTCCCAAAGAGTCAGACACGACTTTAGTGACTAAAAAACACCATATCATGCTTATACTACACAAGACTCTACATTATTAAGACATCAGTTCTCTCAAAATTGTTCTATGATATAATGTAATTTCAAACAAAATCCCAACAGGAACTTTTTGTTGAGATTAACATTTCCTAGAATTTGTATGAAAATGAAAGACAATCTTGAAGGAAATTAATGCTGGAGAACTTATATTATTTAATATCTGGACTTTCTAAAAAGGTAGTGTATATAAAATAGTAAGTATGGGTAAAAGGATAGACATTATAGATCAATAAAATATATTCACAGTAAGCCCACTAACCCCCCCCATATAATCAACAATAATATTTATCAAACAGACACACAAGCAAGCAAACACTGTGAATTTTTGGGGAAAGGAATGCATTTTTCAAAAATAATGCCCAAGCAATTAGATATGCATAACAAAACAGAATGCCTAGACCCTTTCTTGAAATTTACATTAAAAATAATTTGAGATGATGTATATACTCACTTATAGACTATAAAATTAAGAAAAAAAAACGCTTTAAGACAAAATGAGGAAGAAAAATCTGCCCTTGGAGTAAGCAACGATTTCTTAAACAAGACATAATGTATAGTAAACTATTTTTTAAACAACAAATTTTCATTAAAATTAAAAACATGTTAATCATAAGACAATATTAATGACAAATGAGGCAAGCCAATGCTTGGGAAGATGTACTGATCATACATATATAAGTAAAAGTACACATATATAATACTAAAACAATTATAAAATTAATAAGAAGATGGAGAACACAATGATGGACAAAACCTTAAACAAGCACTTTGCAATAGAATATACAAAATAAAAATGAACATCATTAGTAATAAGAGAAATGCAAATTACTATCACAACACACTTCTACTACACACTGATCAGAATATTTCAGATTAACCTTATAGCATAGCAATGTTCTGAACAAGATGAATAACTGAGACATTCCTGCATCATTTCAGTTCAGTTCAGTTCAGTTCATTCACTCAGTCGTGTTTGACTCTTTGCAACCCCATGAACTGCAGCATGCCAGGCCTCCCTATCCATCACCAACTCCCAGAGTTTACCCAAACTCACGTCCATCGAGTCAGTGATGCCATCCAACCAGCTCATCCTCTGTCGTCCCCTTCTCCTCCTGCCCTTAATCTTTCCCAGCATCAGGGTCTTTTCCCATGAGTCAGCTCTTCATATCAGGTGGCCAAAGTTTTGGAGTTTCAGCTTTAGCATCAGTCCTTCCAATTGAACACCCAGGACTGATTTCCTTTAGGATGGACTGGTTGGATCTCCTTGTAGTCCTAGAGACTCTCAAGAGTCTTTTCCAGCACCACAGTTCAAAAGCATCAATTCTTCACGCTCTGCTTTCTTCACAGTCCAACTCTCACATCCATACATGACCACTGGAAAAACCATAGCCTTGACTAGATGGACCTTTGTTGGCAAAGTAATGTTTCTGTTTTTTAATATGCTGTCTATGTTGGTCATAAGTTTCCTTCTAGGAATAAGCGTCTTTTATTTTCATGGCTGAAGTCACCATCTGCAGTGATTTTGGAGCCCCCCCAAATAAAGTCAGCCACTGTTTCCACTGTTTCTCCATCTATTTAGTGGGACTGTAAACTGAAACAAATGCTCTGGAATTTTATTTGATTATTTGTCTATACTTTTATCTATGCTATACCTAGCAGTTTAATTTCTGAGCATATACTCTACAAAAAAGGCATCACATGTTCCTGAAAGACTGATACAAACAAAAGTATCTGCAGCAATGTTGTTTATAATAACCCCATATAGGAAAATATCTTTAAAAAAATAGTTAAGGCTTAATAACTGATATGTCCACCCAGTGGAATATGAAAGAACAAACTGCTGACACATTCAACAATATAAACACATTTCATAGTGATTGTAACCTAGGAATTGAAAAGCATATCCTAGGATTGGCCCCCATTTGATTTTGGAAGCTCACGATTTATATAGCTTTATAGGTTCAAAACTGGAGGGTAGTTTTGCCTCAGTGTTAATCATACCTTGAGTTTCAACCATATCTGGTTTACATGATATATAGATGAGACTTTGGACTTTAGAATTGATACCAAAATGAGTTAAAATTTTTGAGGCTGTTGGAGTGGGATGCATCTAATTTGCATGCTACAGGGATGAGAATTTTGAGTGGAGTTAGTGGGGCACAGACAGAATGTTATGACTTGAATGTTTGTGTTCCCTCAAATTCATGTGCTAAGTCCAGACTCCTCACTGTGATGGTATTTAGAGATGGGGCCTTGGGAGATAATTAGTTTTGAACGACTGGCTTGATCTCCTTGCATCAAACCAGTCAATTCTAAAGGAAATCAGTCCTGAATATTCATTGGAAGGACTGACACTGAAGCTGAAGCTCCAAAACTTTGGCCACCTGATATGAAGAGCTGACCCATTAGAAAAGACCCTGATGTTCAGAAAGATTGAAGTCAAGAGGAGAAGGGGATGACAGAGGATGAGATGGTTGGATGACATCACCAACTCAATGGACATGAGTTTGAGCAAGTTCCAGGAGATAGTGAAAAACAGGGAAGCCTTCTGTACTGCAGCCCATGGGGTCACAAAGAGTGGGACATGACTGAGCGACTGAACAACATAAGGATGGGGTGCCATTGATGAAATTACTGTTTTTATATAGAAAAGAAAAAATAGAGAAACTGAAGTTTCTTTTCTCTCTGCCATGAGATGACACAGCGAAAAAGCAGTTGTAAGTGAGATAGAAAGAAGATCTCCAGAACTCAACCACTTGATCTTAAATTTCCATCCTCCAAAATGGTAAGAATAAATGTCTTTTGTTTAAGCCACCCAGTCTATGGTATTTTGTTATGGCAGCCCAAGCTGGCTAAGATAAAATACATTAATTTATTCAGTCTTATGCCAAAGCTTATTACAGGCAGTATCATTTCAATGCTTTGTCTTCAATTAGCAAAACCCTGAGAGAAAAACAGACTTAAGTATGTAAACTTCCATACTTAGCTGATATCCAAAATCTCATCTTTCACCCTGTGGCTGTGGATTACACACTTCATATCCAATCTTAAATTTATGTGTGTAAGACAGTCAGTTAGACAAAAAGGGAAGTATTATTAGGATTATATATATTGCACCCACACACGAGGTCAACTATGTCTAAAATAAATAATAAATCTTTTTGTTCTAAATGAGTCCAGAAATTAAGTCATTGATTTGGGGAGTTTACATTCCATAACTCTTTCATATCTCTTTTCTTTGTTTTTTTTTTTTGCATAAAAAGAAATCTTAAATCATTTTCTTATTGGTTATGTTCTGTGCTGCTATAATAATTTAATTAAATTTACATTATTCTATTAGCAAAATATATCTTACATTTTCACCAGTACTCAGTTCAATATTTTCAATGTTCCCATCTCCATTTAATTATTTAACTTTGAGTATGTGTGAGGAATATTCAAACAATATTTGGCTTCTTAACACAGCTTTCTTCATGGTTGACATAATATCCAAACTGCACCGAAGCAAATATGTACATTTAGTGATTCAGTCAGTTCAGTTCAGTCGCTCAGTCGTGTCCGACTCTTTGTGACCCTGTGAATTGCAGCAACCAGGCCTCCCTGTCCATCACCAACTCCAGAAGTTTACCTAAACTCATGTCCATCGAGTCGGTGATGCCATCCAGCCATCTCATCCTCTGTTGTCCCCTTCTCCTCCTGCCCCCAATCCTTCCCAGCATCAGGGTCTTTTCCAATGAGTCAGCTGTTCACATGAGGTGGCCAAAGTATTGGAGTTTCAGCTTTAGCATCAGTCCTTCCAGTGAACACCCAGGACTGATCTGCTTTAGGATGGACTGGTTGTATCTCCTTGCAGTCCAAGGGGCTCTCAAGAGTCTTCTCCAACACCACAGTTCAAAAGCATCAATTCTTCGGCGCTCAGCTTTCTTCACAGTCCAACTCTCACCTCCAAATGTGACCACTGGAAAAACCATAGCCTTGACTAGATGGACCTTTGTTGGCAAAGTAATGTATCTTAAGACAAAATATTACAACTACTAAAATTGAGTGTAATTGCTAGTTTTCAGTTTAATATCTCTGCTATTATAAAATAGAATATTTTTCTGACTATTTTCTTTATTCTTAGCTTAATATGTTGCTATTCTTGTGAGAAAATAATAATGTTTATTTTGAAAACTTACTATGTTGTAGCAATAAATAATTAGTATTAAATATAATATAGACACGATATCATGGGAAACAATGATGATACATGGAAAGAGCAATTTTTTTTTTGTTTTTGACTATGTTGTGCAGCTTGAAGTTCCCTGCAATGAAAGCACTGAGTCCTAACCATTGGACTGCCAGGGAATTCCTAACAGTACTCTTAGAAGCAGAAATTTCCTACTTGAATCTCAGTCCTATCACGTTACTTTGTTCAATCTACTAAATCTTTTCCTTTTTCTAAATTGAAGTAAAAAACACATAGTACTTTGTTACCAATAAGCACATGTCTCATCACATACTGAAAAATTTCACCTTCAAATTATATCCATTGAAAAATAACTGCCCATCTTCCCTGATCCCTACCAATTACCATTCAACTTTTTTTTCTGCGTTCTTTATTCCTTTAGATGACTCATGTAAGTGTCATCATACAGTATTTGTGTGAGATTTCTAAGCAAAGTATTGAAGATACAGCTTGACTTTTCTTGTCTGCTTCTATTAAGATGTGAGAAGAGAGAAGATGGAAGATGGACTGTTCAGCAGAAAAGGAAGAAAACATAAAGCTTTGGAACACTCAGCCTGTTCATATTGAAAAAAAAATGAGGACACAAAGATTGTGGCCAAGTGACCTTCTGATAAAGAGATTAATATGGATCACCCATCTAAACAGAAGCCAGTAGCTATAGTGTTCAAGGCAATGGAAGACTTATCCCAAAGATGATTCAGGGACCACAAAAGCTCTCACTCCCAGCTCAGGTTAGGAGTGTGTGAGCATGGAAGACATAGTTTCTTCCATCTAGGTTTTGAAGGACAAGGATGCCTGACAAGTCACAGACATGTTACCACAGTCCGAGGGGGCCCCAGGCCCTGGCAGGGAACTCAGCAGGGGCAGGGCCCCAGTAGAAAGCTGTCCCAGGACTGTCCCACAGAGCCATGTGGTGACTTACCACCGAAGTGGGCAGGGACTAGTAAGCCAAACAATATTATTCTCAAGTCTTAAGGTCTAAAGAAATTTTCCCCTTTAGGCTTTGAACTTACTTGGGACCTGTCACTTCTTTCTTCTTTCTTATTTCTCCTTTTTTTGGAGTGGAAATGTTTATCCTGTGCCTGTCTCACTGTTGTATTTCAGAAGCACATAATGTGTTTGGTTTCACAGGTTCACAGCTAGAGAAGAGTTTTCCTCAGTATGACTCATCCTTGGAGTCTCACACATATCTGATTTAAATGATATTTACAAGAAACTTTAGACTTAAATTTAATGTTGGAATGAGTTAAGACTTTGGGGGCTATTGGTGAAGGAGGAAAAAGACAGAGCTAGCTCTGTCTTGAAAGCAGGTCTCCATCTTGGGCTGGACTGTGGACTTTGAGCTATATGCCCAGTATCTAAGGAAACAACATACCAACGGGAAAACCAGGCCCCTGGAAGGAAGAGCCCCAGTGCTCGTACCTGGACTCTGTCACCTAAAAGAATACATTAATTATATAACTGAATACAATCTTGCATTCTATTATGATTATTGGGGTATGACCACAGGCCTATTGATAATTGTCCACTGTTAACTACCTAGGCTTGGAGAAGGTAATGGCACCCCACTCTAGTACTCTTGCCTAGAAAATCCCACGGGCGGAGGAGCCTGGTGGGCTGCAGTCCACGGGGTCGCTGAGGGTCGGACACGACTGAGCGACTTCACTTTCACTTTTCACTTTCATGTATTGGAGAAGGAAATGGCAACCCACTCCAGTGTTCTTGCCTGGAGAATCCCAGGGACAAGGGAGCCTGGTGGGCTGCCATCTATGGGGTTGCACAGAGTCGGACATGACTGAAACGCCTTAGCAGTAGCAGCAGCAGCCGCATCAACTACCTAGGCTTAAGGCATATGAATCGCCGGTTAACTTTGATTGTATCTTTCTCTTCCTTTGTTCAGACTAGTTTCAGGGAATTTGGGGAGGTGGGTTTAGGCATGTACACTTAGGGTATATAAGGTTTTCACAAAAAATGGTCGGGGTCCTTGGCTAAGAGGAGACTGCCTTGGGCCTGCCAGTGTAATAAACTGCACTCCACTATCTGCATTGTTCTTCTGAATGAGTTTGTTTCCTGGAACAGGTGACTACAACATTGGAATGCAGTAAATGTATTTTTCATGCAAAAATGACTGAATTACGGGGACCCTGGAGTAGAATATGATAGACAATATTTTCTCCTGAAATTCACATACTGAAACCCAAACTGCCATGCCTCCCGTGTGATGGTTTTTGAAGATGGACTTTGAGAGGTTATTAGGTCATGGTGGTGGAGTCCTCAAGACTGGGATCAATACTTATAAAACAGACTCCAGAGACCTCCCTTCTTCCATGTTGAATCACAGTGAGAAGATGGACATCAACTCTTTCAATCATCGAGCTAAACCATCTGGGATTTCTGACACTCAGAAACAGATAATAAATCTTTCTTGTTTTAAACTTTTAATTTGGGGTTTAAATGTTTATATAGCAACAAATAGCTAATAAAATGAGTTGGGAAGCAAATGAAGCAAAATTTATTTAGACATGGAAGGGATAATAAATCATTGGTATAACTATAATTCTTAAACATTGGGATATTGTAAAATTTGTATAGATACAGCATATGTTAGGTTTCAGAAAATTCTCTCAGTTTAGTTCTAAATAAGTTGTAAAGTTCATGCAGCACTAGGTCATTTGTTCAAAGCTAATATCCTATAAGCTTGACTTTTAGATGACAAATTGATCTCTTGCAATCCCCAGGGAAAATGGCTAAAACCAGTGCTTAAGGCAATTGATTCTCAGTGAGTCACAATTCTTAAATTCCAAGCCCTGATCAAACCAGGGAAGAACTGTAGCTTCACCAGATAAATGCTGATGTGGTCATTGCTGATATAACTTGTCACATTTTAAAATGGAATTACACATCTTTGGCCTCCTTCTGACTGTGGAAAGCTGTATTTTCTTGTAACTCAGCTGGCAGGGTGGAAGAAGAACTCAGTTAAGCTCAGTTCAGTCACTCAGTTGTGTTTGACTCTTTGCGACCCCATGGACCACAGAACGCCAGGCCTCCTTGCCCATCACCAACTCCCTGAGTTTACCCAGACTCATGTCCATTGATTCAGTGATGCCATCCAACCATCTCATCCTCTGTCATCCCCTTCTCCTCCTGCCTTCAATCTTTCCCAGTTCAGGTTCAGATGCATTCTGCAATCTGATAAATGCAAACGGAGGCTTGGTAATTCCCTAATTATGCAGTGTAAAAGCTCAGTTGCCAAATGGTTGATATCTTCTCCCCAGTGTATCTATCTCACTCTGATTGGTCTTTGTGTAATTGTCTACAAGGCAGTGGGCACATTTTCACTGACCATGAAGGAGTAACAGAGGCCAATCTGGAAAAAATCAAACTATATATATATATATATAATATTGTTTACATATTCTTGGCAACAGCTAGAGCAGGACTACGATGATAAGAATAAAAACAAAGTGAATCCAATGCTTACCCCAGTTTTTAAGGGTCACAAAGAGTAGTACACAATTTAGCAACAGAACAGCAATAATTTCCATACTATATCACAGGAATGAGGAATCAAAGTAATGTGGGAAAGTAAAGATGGCTTGAATATAGAGGGCAGAACAAGAACAAGAGAGACTGAAGTTATACAGAGGAGAAAACAAAACAAAACAAAAACAGAAACTGGAATAGAAACATAGGAAATATCATAAATCTTTGCATGAATACGAATGTATTCAAGGGTATCGTGAAAATCTACGCTTTGTAGCAAAGATGATCTTCAAGGAAAGAAAGAAAATCACTGCGTAGCTTCAATCTAAGGCATTCCAAACGCACACAAATGGCCAAAATCTTTCAAATTCCCACCAAAATGGTGAGACCATGATGAATACAAAGGTCTCTTTTAAAAGCATTCTTAGAAGCAACATTCCTTTCTAATGGACATAAACCAGCCCTGGGCTAAAACCTCCTTTAGACCTATTCCCTCTTTCTTTGTTCTGTTTGCTTAAGCTTTTCCTTTCCTTGTCTTTTAGCCACCACCATTTTGGACTCCTTTTTCTTATTCTAACTACCTTGAGAAACCTATATGCAGGTCAGGAAGCAACAGTTAGAACTGGACATGGAATAACAGACTGGTTCCAAATAGTAAAGGCGATATATTGTCACCCCTGCTTACTTAACGTATAAGCAGAGTACATCATGAGAAACGCTGGATTGGAAGAAGCACAAGCTGGAATCAAAATTGCCAGGAGAAATATCAATAACCTCAGGTATGCAGATGACACCACCCTTATGGCAGAAAGTGAAGAGGAACTCAAAAGCCTCTTGATGAAAGTGAAAGAGGAGAGTGAAAAAGTTGGCTTAAAGCTCAACATTTAAAAAACTAAGATGATGACATCTGGTCCCATCACTTCGTGGGAAATAGATGGGGAAACAGTGTCAGACTCTATTTTTATGGGCTCCAAAATCACTGTAGAAGGTGACTGCAGCCATGAAATTAAGACACTTACTCCTTGGAAGGAAAGTTATGACCAACCTAGAAAGCATATTCAAAAGCAGAGACATTACCTTGCCAACAAAGGCCCATCTAGTCAAGGCTATGGTTTTTCCAGTGGTCATGTATGGATGTGAAAGTTGGACTGTGAAGAAAGCTGAGCACCAAAGAATTGATGCTTTTGAACTGTGGTGTTGGAGAAGACTCTTGAGAGTCTCTTGGACTGCAAGGAGATCCAACCAGTTCATTCTAAAGATCAGTCCTGGGTGTTCATTGGAAGGACTGATGCTAAAGTGGAAACTCCAATACTTTGGCCATCTCATGTGAAGAGCTGACTTATTGGAAGAGGCCCTGATGCTGGGAGGGATTAAGGGCAGGAAGAGAAGGGGGTGACAGAGGATGAGATGGCTGGATGGCATCACTGACTTGATGGATATGAGTTTGGGTAAACTCCAGGAGTTGGTTATGGACAGGGAGGCCTGGCTTGCTGTTATTTATGGGGTTGCAATGAGTCAGACACGACTGAGTGACTGAACTGAACTGAACTGAACTGAATACATGAGTATAATCAATATAACAATGAAAGACATAAACGTAACAAACTATTTCTGGTTTGGGGATGTCATTTTATAATATGAGAAAGCCCTGCTTCAAGGTGAAGACAGACTCCCCAGTGCTTCAATTTAAATCTGGCTGCCAAATATCTTTTCTTAGTTTGGGTGGAAGGGGAGAATGGAGTTCCTCAGGATAAATTTCTAATTTACTCAGATGGAAGCAGTCTTTATAGATGACTACTAAGAAGATAATTTTATTTTTCTGAATATTTCCATGAATGTAGGGGACTTGAGAATGTGGAAAACTCACATAGTTAGAAGAATATATTTTATAAAGATGCTTTGTTGGTAAATCAGATCAGATTTTCTAACAGGAGACAGTCTTTACAGTCTTGAGTTAACTGAGTCTTTCCCTCCTGATTTTGTGTTGATTGGTGAAATACAGGGTGTGTGGAAGTTATCTAATTCACCTCAGTTGTGTAATAAGTAACTTGCAGATGTACTGAGTTGCCTTTGGGGCAGTCTTGTACTCATTAACCTGTAACACAATAAATCCCTTTGTACAATGTCTAAAGAGCACCATGAGCCATAAGTTGTTAATAAACACATTTTGAGTGATAAAAAAAGTAACAAACTACAATTTTAAAGATAAAAATATAATGTTTGAGATGGATATTTCCCTGAATTAGATTAAAAGTGCATTGGAGACTGAGATCATAGAACTTGAAAACTGACAAGGAAATTAAGTGGAAAAAAATTCTCTAGAACAATATTCACAAGACAAATAAGTAACATTAACTCTTATTTTCTACCATACATAAAATTAAGTCCATAAGATTAAAAGTCTAGATATTTAAGTAAAAATTAATCTATTTAAAGGATGTTATAGGATCAATCTTTATGATACTAGAATAAGCAAAGATGTCTTAGGACATCAAAATCACAAATCAGAAAAAAAAATGGATAAATTGAAATACATCAAAATTTAAAATTTGGTGAAAAAAATCATCCTTAAAAATATAAAAAAGTAATTGAAAACTGGGAGAAAATATGTTACGTCAGAGTACATATAATAAGATTTTTTACAAATCAATAAGAAAACAGAATTCTTAAACAAATATTTATAAAAAGGAGTTAAATGAATTGGCAAAAAATACATGAAAAGAAAACCATAGTTAGGGAAATTGAAATTAAACTCACAATGAGATATGATAAATCATTGGAATGGGTATACTACAGACTGACAGAAACAAGAGCGTGAGGACATGGAGTACCCACAGCTCACATTAACGTCACTTTGACAACCTGCTTCTTTGTTCCTTTCTCTCTTTTAATTTCAGTTTTAGACAATACTGATTGAATCTATGTTATGCATGATGAGGAAATTTATGCTTTTTATGTGCTTTCCTTTAACTTCCCTCTTCTTTATGTATTCATAAATGGTAGAAAACATTTATTGATTTGTACATTTGCTTTTTTTGAACAATGATCTTTCTTGCTTCTTCTTTTTTTTTTTTTTGGGAGGAGATAACCAGTCTCTCCCTTTCTTGCTTCTTAAACTGAAGAATTTTTTGTTAACCTTCAATGAAAGGGCAAAATGTAATTTCTAAATCAAAATATAACAAATCCTAATACTCATAACACATAACTGGTTTTATAGATGAGTACTTAATTATTTGTTGGCTTCATGGTCTCCAGAGATTCTTTTAATGCTTCTACTGATTCTTCTTATTACACACAGAAATGGTAATTTTTACCACTTATATAGATTAAAAAAGTTTTAGAAAGAGTAAATAAATGAATCATTCTAAAAAAATCAAAATTTCAGTTTGTTTATTCAAGTTGTATGAATTTATCTGGATTACAAAATAATTATTTGCTCTCTAAAGAGATTTGCCAGATTTCTTTCAAAAACAAATTGCTCTAAAACACTTAAAATTTATTTTGGCTCATACAACATTTCAAGTTTACACCTACAGTTTAATAATCACAAGTATGCTTTATATAACACACTAAAGTATGCAAATTCTTTTTCACATCTTGTGTCTCTCTCACAATGACAGCATTAGGTCAATATTATTACAATCTTTATTTTATGTATTAGGAAACAGACACTTAGAAAGATTAAATAAATTAGCCAAAGTTAGACACTAAGTTTTTATGCTGAAGTCCTCATTTTTAGATGACCTAAGTTGTTCTCCACTGACCTGTGAATTGGTAGCTTACAGACTTCAGACTCTCTTTTAAATTTGAATATTAATTTAAATATATTAACTAAAAAAGATTGTTATTAGACACATAGTGGAAATTGTGATAAATTTGTATAGGCACAAATGACTACTAGTAGGCCTTCTGTTGATATTAAAATAGTGGTATATTACATGTTGGGCAGAGGAGGGTAGACTGGGAATATGAGAGGTATGCATACTTATACCTCACATAAATAAATAAGCAAGCTATTCTTCAGGAACAATATTCATGGTGGTTTACATGTTATATAATTGGGTTTTCTATATTACTTTACTTTAGATTTGCACATAAGTCCTGTGAAGTAAGTAAAGCATATGTGTACTTCTATGGAAAAAAAAAGCTGATAGTGTAGAAAAAAAAATGATTCATCTGTGATCAAAATAAGTACAAAGACATTTGTTAGGAATAAAAGGCAAAAATACTCTGTTTTGACAAACTGACTCTTAAATTTATTTGGGTCCCCAAAGTTCAAGAATTTTCACTAACTGGCTAAACCACTTATCAGATGATACAGAAATAGCTGAAGAGACAGATGGAACAGAGAGCTGACCAATCACACAAGTATAGAAATTTGATTTATGCTTATAATAGGTAAACAATATTTATTTTATTTCAGCATTGCAAAGTATTTAAAAAGGATGAACCATTTAATAATTGGTACTGAAATGACTAGCTCTGTATGTAGAAAAGGAAGCTTACATCAAATTATAAAAAGTCAACTTTACATGAACTTTAAATTTCAATTTGAAGGGTAAAAGCACTAAAAAAAAAGCTCTATCATTTGAAGAATGTACATTGGCAAGAATAAATATCATGTACAATAAAAATAGATGAACTATATTTAAAGGTATGAACAAAGTCAGAAAAAAAACTGGTATTGAACAATAGAAGCAATCACATAAATCTTTGTACATAAGATATTATATATGTATATCTTTAAAATATATGATTCAGAGATATCCATAGTTTAGAGATATATGACAAAATATATAAGGAGACTTAGAGAATGAATAATACATAATCCTGGTGTGATTATCTTTGGGGTACAGAGACAGGCCTATGTTCTGGGACAGAAACTCACTGAGCTTCTAAGATGTTAATAAAATCTGTTTCTTAAGGTATATAATGAACAATTGGGTGTTCAGTTCTTACTGAACTGAGTTTTCTAGGCATGAATACTGGAGTGGGTTGCCATTTCCTTCTCCAGGAGATCTTCCCAACCCAGGGACTGAACCCTGGTCTCCTGCATTGCAGGCAGATTCTTTAACATCTGAGCCACCAGAGAAGTCCACATTTAAAAAAAAAAACTACTCTTTAGGTCTCTGTTGCAATTCTGAATATGAAGGAAAAGATTGATTTGAATTTTAAATGGAAGTGTTGAGGTATAGCAGAAAGATGCACAGGATTTGGAATTGGACATACCTAGGTTTGAATTCTACTTGATAATTTTCAACATTTCTAACAGCAAAACATCAAGAAAAATACACTCTTGACTTTAGTTCTCCAAAGTGTTTTGTGGATTGAGAACTTCAGAACTCTTGGCACATAAAGGCACCATGGTCCAAACCTCTGCACGAAGGAATGACAAACTCTAGCATAGCTTCCAGAAGCCCTTTCCCTAGGATGACTCCAGCCCTTCCTTAAAATGCCTGCAGGAGAACCACTCAAGGCTGCCAGGAGCATGTACTGTATGTGCCAGGCAGAACCTGGTGATAGGCTGATAGGCTCCTGAACCTGCTCTTACAGCAGTTACTGTGGAAAGCTCAAAACTATAAATCCCTAACCTCCTTTTTGAGAGACATGAAACTACCACCTCAAACTATTTCCTCAGGGACATATCTCTTTGAAATGCAAATGTTCAGAAAGGAAACCCTTCCCCTCCCAGTCCCTATCGGGAGGACAAGGGGCATACTTCCAGGGAAGGTTTGTTTCAGTTTGCCTCCTGTTATAAAGAGAGAAGTTTATTTCTCCTCTGGATAAACTCCAATTAACAAATCCAGGACCACTAGTCATATGAATCAGCCCCCACCCCCCTGCACCAAGATTCCTTAGTGCCTTTCCCTTAATGTATCCCAGTCCTTAAACAGCCTCCAGCCATTTATTTCAGCAAAATTCAGTTTAATTCATGCTAGAGTCTCTTCCCTACGTTGATAGTATTACTGCATAAAATCTATCCTTACTGCTTTAGTGTCAGGCTTCATCTTTGACAGAATGAAATGGTGCAGCATATGTAAACCAGTTAGACCAATGCCTGACCAAAAGAAGATGCTTTACAGTAAACATTTCCTTCATTTCTTTCCTCCTACAATCTCACTGCCAAATCTCCTTGGTTAGTGACTTTTTCTAAAATGAGTAGAAAATAAATGAAGTTCTATAAATAAAGCAAAGCACATTTAAATGATGTATCCAAAGGTTCATAAAGCAATTGCAGAACTGTGAAAATGATAAGCTGAACTTTATAATCAAGAAAATAGTTTATAACATTTGTTAGCACAAATCTGTGATTGTTAAACTTTGAACCATGGACTACTTCGAATATTTAAGACTGTATATGAATCCCCTGCTTATATGCACATAAACTTCACATATTTTCATAGCTCAAGAAGCCCTTTGGCCCTTGATATTCATGTAAGAACTTCTATAGTTTGCATTGTTATTTGTTGAAAAGCATGTTACAATCTTAATATTTAAAAATAAAAGAAAAATAAACTTGTCCTGTGAGATAAGTTGACATTGTAAGAAATATTTATTTTCAAATATTTCATCTATGATTAATGAGAGAGAAGGCAATGGAGTTACTAGTATGTTTTTATGTTTACTAGTATGCTGTGTATTTTTTCACTTCTCTGCTATAACAGTAATAACTAAGAGAAATAAAAATTTATGAAAGTAAATTTACCATCTCTGTAGGTGTATTAAATGATGTAATGTGAAAGAGTATTGAAATTTAACCAGTTATTAGCGAAAGAAAAGCACTTTAATATTACAATTTGATGACCTCTTTTATATGTTGGTACTTATTCAAAAATGTATTATATAAAGGGTTTTTTGTATTTGATAATGTCATTAGTAATCAATATGCAAATTATAGTATTAAGTGCAGTCTGTGGCAGAGGGTTTTATTAGACGTGAGAAAACTTACAAAGTGTCAGAAGCCAAGAAAATGAAATGTGGCTAATTTATACTGCCAGCATTCTCCAAGCAGTTTCCACCTGTAACAGTGAGTTTAAGTGTCAGAAAAAATGATTGGCTAACTATATTTTGAAACTTTATTGTCTTTGGAAACAATACACTTTAATTAATATTCTAGTAGACTATACTTAATAACCCACTTTTATTACCTTGGAGAAAAATAATTTTTATCATTTAAATGTTAAGGTAATATGGAAATACAAAAATAATTCATCTACAAATCAATTATTAAGTGTAATAGATATGCATATTTGTATACATATACACAATGTATGTAAATTTGCACATGTGCCCAGTTATGTCTGACTCTTTATGACCCCCAAGTACTATAGCCTGTCAGGAACCTCTCTCCATGAAATTTTCCATGCAAAAATATTGGAGTGGGTTGCCATTTTGATGCTCGGAAAGATTGAAGGCAGGAGAAGGGGACAACAGAGGACACGATGGTTAAATGGCATCACCAACTCAATGGACATGAGTTTGAGTAAACTCTGGGAGACAGTAAAGGACAGGGAAGCCTGGCATGCTGCAGTCCATGAGGCTGCAAAGAGTCAGATGTGACTGAGCGACTGAACAACTCCAGGAATATGTAAATATATGCATATCTAAATATAGATGAGTATATATGTATATATGCATATTGTGAGTGTGTGAGAGTGAATGTAAAATCATTCAGTTACTCAATTATTTTGTGCCTAGCATGTACCACATCTTCCTTTAAGTACTAGGGATACAAATGTTAATAATAATAAAATGCAGTTCCTATATTCAACAAGTTCACAGAATCTTCTGCAAGATAGAGGTAGAAACAAATACTCATAATGCATATTTAATAAAAGTACTTGACCACTTTAGTAGTGATGAACTTCACTATTAAATGTAGAAGAAATTGAAAGTGCCTAAGTATGACTTAGGGGAGCTGGTGGCTCAGAGGTTAAAGCGTTTGCCTGCAAGGCGGGAGACCCGGATTCAATCCCTGGGTCGGGAAGATCCACTGGAGAAGGAAATGGCAACCCACTCTAGTATTCTTGCCTGGAAAATCCCACGGACAGAGGAGCCTGGAAGGTTACAGTCCAAGGGGTCGCAAAGAGTCAGACATGACTGAGTGACTTCACTTCACTTCTTCAAGCATGACTTAGCATTAAACTTTCAGGAAACTTGAACTGTGCAACTATGTCTGGAACAGTAGGTGACGGCAGATGAGACTGGAGATATTGTTGAAAGTAAAAGTCATTTATCAGTCAAAATCATTTATCCTCTACTCTATAGACTATGGCAGAGACAGCAATGGCAACCCACTCTGGTACTCTTGCCTGGAGAATCCCATGGACTGGTAGCCTGGTAGTCTGCAGTCCATGGGGTCACTGGGAGTCGGACACACCTGAGTGACTTCACTTAACACTTTTAACTTTCATGTGTTGGAGAAGGAAATGGCAACCCACTCCAGTGTTCTTGCCCGGAGAATCCCAGGGATGGGAAACCTGGTGGGCTGCCGTCTCTGGGGTCGCACAGAGTCAGACTTGACTGAAGCGATTTAGCAGCAGCAGCATAGACTATGGGGCTTCCCTGGTGGCTTAGCTGGTTAAGAATCCGCCTGCAATGCAGGATATCTGGGTTCAGTCCCTGGGTTGGGAAGATCCCCTGGAGAAGGGAAAGGCTACCCACTCCAATATTCTGGCCTGTAGAATTTCATGGACTGTATAGTCCATGGGGTTGAAAAGTGTTGGACACGACTGAGCCATTTTCACTTCACTTCACTTCTATAGACTATGAAAAATAAATGACAGGCTTAATTCAAAAGAGTGGTAGGATTGTTTTTATACTGTAGTGTGGATTGATTCCTTTGCATTTGGGGAAAACTGAAGAAATCTGAAGCGGCAATAGTAAAACAATTTTGAGATTACTCCAAAAATCTTAATTAGAGATTAGAAGAAAATTCTTTAAGCTGGTAGCTATATATAATACATGAAATGCAGAAATGATAGAACTGAGAAACATATTCCTTAACAGATACATTCAGCTTAGTTGGAGTGGAAAGAAATGAACTGGGGAAAACCCATACAGTTTAATTGAAAAACAAGGATGTGGATAATATGCTGAACAAAAATCAATAAATATCCATGGAAGCTCAAGTTCAGGAGAGATGAGAATGAGGGGCTTGAAACTGTTCCATGTTTAATTAGAGGTAATGAGATGGAAATTTTCAAGAGACATCAGGGACTGTGGAGTCTTGATTAGCGGTATATAAATAGAATTTGCATTAAGAATTCAGGTCTTTTACCTAAAATGTTTGTGTTGAATTATTTACTTTTTCCAATAGGACTAATATTTGAATGACTTCCATCTGCCCTTGTTTCATCTTCTGGGTGCATAAGTATAACCAAGAAGTATGTTTTCCTATAGATGATTAGTAGAATAGGAATGATGGAGAATTCACAGATATGTACAACTAAATGTCGTAGTCTGTAGTGAAAATTTTGAAAAAGTTGTAATTCTAAGTAGAAAGGAAGAAATGTGTCTCTCTGTCTGGGTGGAAATAGATGATAGTCAAAGAAGGCACATGAGGGAGGTGACAAATCAATTGAGTAAATGATTTGATTAGAATTCATGGGCAAAAAGTGTTTGGAGAGGATAGTTTAGACTAGAGAAAAGAAAAACAGATATAAAGAAGAGAAAGATATGAGGATGCAGAGAGTCTAGTTTATGTTAGTCATGTTTTAATTTGTAAAGGAATTATTAAGATTTTAAAGAATTATAGTAATATCATCAGTGTACTTGTGTATTTATAATACATGGATCAATAACCATATCCACAGACCAGCAATTAAAAATCTAATCTCAAATATTTCTCAAAGTTTACCATTCACTTTATTTTCTATCAGCTTCAGTAACTTGATTCCTATATTACAAGTCATTATTTTCTACACATAATCTGTGTTCCTTTTCCATCAGCAAAAATGTGGAATTCCATATATCACTCATCTTGAGTCTAGAGATACAGGGAAAAGGGCACCATAGGGGATCATATTACAGTGACTGTAGAAAATATATGATAGTGATGAAATAATTAATTCCTTATTCCATAGGCAGCAATATAGTTAATTAACTCATAAATAGAGTTTGAGATCCCTTAGTTATTTCATGTGAAGCAACAATTAAGAAGAGGATGTATGTATGTAACTATTGATATTTTGATTATGTAATCATTTCAAAAATATATTTATTTTATAAGTAATATTTCATGTTGTTCAATGAATCCTTTCCAAATATTAGATTTTTTCCCCAATTGTTTGTTCTTTTTTTTTTTTTTTCTCTCTATCTGTAGTATTTAATGCACTGCCCTGGTGGCTCAGATGGTAAAGCTTCTGCCTGCAATGCGGGAGACCTGGATTCAATCCCTAGGTTGGGAAAATCCCCTGGAGAAGGAAATGGTAACCCACTCTAGTAATTTGGCCTGGAAAATTCCATAGACTGAGAAGCCTGGTAGGCTACGGTACATGGTGTCACAAGGAGTCAGACACGACCGAGCAACTTCATTTTCACTTTTTCACTAGCAATAGAAGGCTCAATTACTATTTGTGAAGTAAGTGAATAAATATATGAATGCTTAAATCAATGAACATATCAATTAATAAGTTAGTGCTAGAGCTTATTTTATTTTAACTTATTATCTTTAAAATAGTATTTAATTTGATTTTCTTCTAGGCTCAAATAACAAAATTTTGTACAAAATCAGCAATGATCATTTTCATTATATAATATCACCTCATGATGTCATGCGCTTAGTTGCTCAGTTGTGTCCGACTCTTTGCAACCCCATGGGGACTGTAGCCCAACAGGGTCTTCTGCCCATGGATATTCTTCAGGCAAGAATACTGGAGTAGGTTGCCATGCTCTCCTCCAGGCATAATATCATTCTTCAGCATATTTTTCAATGAGTACCTACTATATATCAAAATGGTAAAAAGAAGACCAGTCTCATAGAAATTTGAGTCTAATTCCATGCTAATTATGTGTAAAATACTTGTTTTATTTATACATACATAAATATTCTTTACTATTATTTACTATAGAATTATAGAATCAGTAGTGCTAAATGAGGTACATTCATAGGCATATGTATCTGAAGTCAGTTTTCAGTTGGGAGTCACTTCTAAACATCTTTACTGGTATCTTAACTACCAGTTAGAAGTTAAACCAAGCCCTCTGAGATATACATTGAGCCAAAAACACAATGTTGAAATTTTTTGATCACAAAATCTCACAATGATTTGAAGCTGCTCTTAAAGACAAACCTATATTCTAAATAATGCCAATTAGAGAAAAACTTTTATCAGAATTATTTTTGAAAACAGATAATTTCTTCAGTACAACTGTTGGGAAAATTCTTCCTTAATTTTATTCACTATAAGCCTGTTCACATATTCTCAGTTGGGAAAGAAACATAGAATTTCATAAATAAAAGAACTTTAGAGATAACCAGCCTTAACCCAGCTCTATTGCATTTCACATAGGAAGGAGATTGTTTATTGCACTGAGTAAACTTAGAGTCTGGTTAATATTTAACAATAGTTTTATGACAAATACTCAACAATTTTGTGTGAATCACTATATCTATCAGGATAGAGTAGGGTGTGATGCATAAACAATCCCATATTTTCAGTGGTATATAACAAAGAAACTGGCTTTTAAAGTTTCTCTTCAAAAGGATACATGTCATTGCCCCTCCCATTTAGAGGCCAAAACAGGTGACATGGCTACTCCTGAGATTGATAGAGTGGGGATTCATTTTCATCTTCAAACGAGAGGTAGGAAATGTTTAGAAAAATAATAAAATCTATCATAAAGACTTAATGAATGGCTTCTTAAGGGAAAAAATAACAGGTCCAATTATAAAACTACTCTCGTTCAGGTACCTTCTGTGTCACTAATTCTACCATTAATTTAAAAATGGAAGTGATAGCTGTGCCAAAGGAAGGTATTGTTCTGATGATGTTTCTTGGAAAATTCTTAAGTTCCACACTGAGTATGTAAATCATGTTATAAATATCTTGCAAGAAAGGAGAAAAGTCCAATATCATCATTTTTACTATAATTTATCCACTAGGTCTAAGGATTTTTCTGAATCCTATGATGGTAATTAGGAGAAGGCAATGGCACCCCCACTCCAGTACTCTTGCCTCTAAAATCCAATGGACGGAGGAGCCTGGTAGGCTGCAGTCCATGGGGTCGCGAAGAGTCAGACAAGACTGAGCGACTTTACTTTCACTTTTCACTTTCATGCATTGGAAAAGGAAATGGCAACCCACTCCAGTGTTCTTTCCTGGAGAATCCCAGGGGCAGAGGAGCCTAGTGGGCTGCCGTCTCTGGGGTCACACCGAGTTGGACAAGATTGAAGTGACTTAGCAGCAGCAGCATAATGGTAATTTTTCAAGAAAGAGAATGTAAGATTATGAATCTAGTGATTTTGAGAAAATTTTCAGTTATAATGATAATAGTTATCCTTCAACAATTATAAACATACAATTAGTTTTAGATAGCATTCCAAGAGAAATGATTAATTCCTCACAGAAAATTATAGTAGATCCTCACTCAATTTGTTCTCTTACTACTGTGTTTATATTTTATTATTCTGTAAAGATCTGGAGTGAGAAAGATCTAATGTATTATATAATATTTACCAAAACAAGTCTCATATTAAAAGTTGTTTAAGGGGAAAAAGTGGAAACAGTGACATATTTTATTTTCTTGGGCTCCAAAATCACTGCAGATGGTGACTGCTGCCATGAAATTCAAAGACACTTATTCCTTGGAAGGAAAGCTATGAGAAAACTAGACAGTGTATTAAAAAGCAGAGACATCACTTTGCTGACAAAGGTCCATACAGTCAAAGCTGTGGTTTTCCAGTAGTCATGTAAGGAGGTGAGATTTGGACCATAAAGAAAAAGTTGAGTGCTGAAGAATTGATGCTTTTGAATTGTACTGCTAAAGACTCTTGAGATTCTTTTGGACAGCAAGGAGATCAAACCAGTCAATCCTAAGGGAAACCAACTCTGAATACTCATTGGAAGGACTGATCCTGACACTTGAAGCTACAATACTTTTCACCACCTGATGCAAAGAACTGACTCATTAGAAGAGACTCTAGTGCTCTGATGCTGGGAAGGATAGAAGGCAAAAGGAGAAGAGGGTAGTAGAGGATGAGATGGATAGATAGCATCACCAACTCAATGGGCATGAATCCTAGCAAACTTCAGAAGATAGTGAAAGGCAGGGAAGCCTGACATGGTGCAGTCCAAGGGGTCTCAAAGAGTTTAACACAACTTAGTGACTGAACAACAATTATTTAATTTAATTAATTTAAAATGATTTCCTAATAACTTGTAATTGCTCAGCACTCTTGTCTATGGAATGCTCAAAAGGCATATGATTTTTTAAAATTTTATTAGTCACACAGAATTTCAGCAATTCAGATTGCTGTCTCTGCCTCCCAAACCAGAAACGTTAAAAAGATGTGGGTACCTACATTAGGATCCAGACTGAAAAGGAAGCCTATGTTAGGAAGTTCAATAGATGAATTTAATGATTTCAACAATTGAGAAATTAGCTAGAATGGGAAACAGCAAAACCTCATGCACTAGGAGACAGAAAAGGAGCAGTGTTCTAGCTTGAGTCTGGAAACTGGAATTAAGACAAAAGGTGTTGGATAGGGTCTGAAGACATGGTAGGAATGCCTGCCCAGTGGGGGCTGGAACCACAGACACTTTCCAGAAGCATAAGGAAAAGACAATAGAGGCCTTTCCCATCCTATTGCACTACCTACTCATGTCATATTGTATATTGCACAAATCTTGTCCAATGCAGTGGACAAAAAAGTGTGTGGATAAGAATGACTGTGGACAAAGCTGCTTAAAAAATGTGGTTTGGATGAGGACTGTGCCCTGAGACATGCACAGGAAAATTACAAATGGTTGCAATGGTAAAGAGATAAATATTTGTGATGTATGTGACCAGATTTTGATTGACTAAGGATTTCATTTTTTTTGGTGCCTTTTGTATGTTTTCATACTTAGAAGGTAGAAGAATAATATTATCCAGAAAGAATGCAAAAAAAACTCAACACGCACATCTGTCTCAAGAACTTTGAAGGCTAAGACCATAGACCAGTAAATTGCAATATTGTGTTTTAAATCCCAGCCCTGAAAAGATAGCTAACAGATATCTGTAGGATTTAAAAATAACTTGGGGAAAATATTCATTCCCGAAACAAACCACTTACTACCTTGACAAACTACCCTAAATTTCACACTTAAAAAGGCTTCTTTTGTCACAAGCCACAAGATCTCCAGATACAATAATAAGCATAGAACCATGGTGACACACCTCTCATGGATGATGTGCAGTTCAGTTCAGTTTAATCTCTCAGTCGTGTCTGACTCTTTGCGACCCCATGGACTGCAGCACACCAGGCTTCCCTGCCCATCACCAGAGATTTCTCAAACTCATGTCCATTGAATTGGTGATGCTATCAACGATCTCATCCTTTGTTGTCCTCTTCTCTTCCTGCCTTAAATCAATGTGCATGTCCACTCCTAATATCCGAATAGGCCAAAGCAAGAGAACAGATGGTGGCCATATACCATATGTCAAATATTTAAAAATTATAAATAAACTATGAAAGTTTTAAACAAAACATGCATTTTCCTTCATTTAAAAATATAAACCTACTTGCAAAACCAGAGATCAAATTGCCAACATCCACTGGATCATCGAAAAAGCAAGAGAATTTCAAAAAACATCTACTTCTGCTTTACTGATTATGTCAAAGACTTTGACTGTGTGGATCACAACAAACTGTGGAAAATTCTTGAAGAGATGGGAATACCAGACCACCTTGTCTGCCTCCTGAGAATTCTGTATGCAGATCAAGAAGCAACAGTTAGAACTGAACATGGAACAACAGACTGGTTCCTAGTTGGGAAAGGAGTGCATCAAGGATATATATTGTCACCTAGCTTATTTAACTTATATGCAGCGTGCATTATGTGAAATGCCAGGCTGGATGAAACACAGGCTGGAAACAAGATTGCTAGAAATATCAAGAATATCAGATGTACAGATGACACCACCCTTATGGCAGAAAGTGAAGAAGAACTAAAGAGCCTTTTGATGAAAGTGAATGAGGAGAATGAAAAAGTTGGCTTACAACTCAACATTCAAAAAACTAAGATCATGGCATCTGGTCCAATCATTTCATGGCAAATAGAAGGGGGAAAAATGGAAACAGTGAGAGACTTTATTTTCTTGGCCTTCAAAATCACTGCAGATCATGACTGCACCATGAAATTAAGAGACACTTGCTCTTTGGAAGAAAAGTTGTGATCAACTTAGACAGCATGTTAAAAAGTAGAGACATTACTTTGCTAACAAATGTCCATCTAGTCAAAGCTATGTTTTTTCCAGTAGTCATGTATGGATGTGAGAGTGGACTATAAAGCTGAGTGCCAAAGGATTGATGATTTTGAACTGTGGTATTGGAGAAGACTCTTGAGAGTCCCTTGGACTGCAAGGGGATAAATCTGTCAACTGTAAAAAAAAAAAAAAAAAAAAAAAGTCAGTCCTGAGTATTCATTGAAAGGACTGAAGCTGAAGATGAAACTCTAATACTTTGGCCACCTGATGTGAAGAGCTGACTCTTTGAAAAAGACCCTGATGCTGGGAAAGACTGAAGGCAGGAGGAGAAGGGGATGAGATGGTTGGATGGCATTACCGACTTGATGGACATGAGTTTGAGCAACTTCTGGGAACTGGTGTCAGACAGGGAAGCTTGGCATGCTGCAGTCAATGGGGTGGCCGAGTCAGACATGAGGTGACTGAAATGAGCTGAACTGATTTGCAAAACAGAAATAGAAAGCAAATGTATGGATACCAAGGGGGGAAAGGATGAATTGGGAGATTGGAATTGATGTATATACACTATTGATGTTATGTATAAAACAGGTAACTGGTCAGAACTCTAATCAATGTTCTGTGGTGTTCTATAAGGGAAGGAAATCCAAAAAAGAGGGTATAAATGTATACATATATTAATAGTTGATTTACTTTGTCCTACAGCAGAAACTAACCCAACTTTGTAAAGAACTATAGGGAGGAGGGAACATGATGGGGAACACGTGTATACCTGTGGCAGATTCATGTTGATGTAATGGCAAAACCAATACTAAAGTAATTAACCTCGAATTAAAATAAATAAATTTATATTAAAAATATTAAAATATATACTTTTGAGATAATTAAAAATAAAAATAACTTAAAGTTAGTAAAATATCAAAGATGATGAAATTTGATCCTGCAAATGAGTGGCCAGCAAAACTGAGATTGAAAACAAAATAGAGATGTGTAAAATGTATGGTATACATTTATACCATAAAATTAGTGTATGCCTTTGTTTCAACAAAGCCATAAGTTAAATCATATGTTCATTATTTTCAAGTAATTTATCTTCTATTTATATTTGTTCAGTTCAGTTCAGTCACTCAGTCGTGTCCGGCTCTTTTCAACCCCATGAACAGCAACACGCCAGGCCTCCCTGTTCATCATCAACTCCTGGAATTCACCCAAACCCATGTCCATTGAGTCGGTGATGATATTGATCCAACCATCTCATCCTCTGTCTCCCTTTCTCCTCCTGCCCTCAATATTTCCCAGCATCAGGGTCTTTCCCAAAGAGTCAATACTTCACATCAGGTGGCCAAAATATAGGAGTTTCAGCTTCAACGTCAGTCTTTCCAATAAATACCCAGGACTGATCTCTTTTAGGATGAACTGGTCATATCTCCTTGCAGTCCAAGGGACTCTCAAGAGTCTTCTCCAATACCACAGTTCAAAAGCATCGATTCTTCTGTGCTAAGCTTTCTTTATAGTCCAACTCTCACATCCATACATGACCACTGGCAAAACCATAGTCTTGACTAGATGGACCTTTGTTGGCAAAGTAATGTCTCTCTCTTTTTTTAATATGCTGTCTAGGTTGGTCATAACTTTCCTTCCAAGGAGTAAGTGTCTTTTAATTTCATGGTTGCATTCACCATCTGCAGTGATTTTGGAGCCCAGAAAAATAAAGTCAGCCACTATTTCCCCATCTATTTCCATCTATTTCCCCATCTATTTCCCACGAAGTGATGGGACCGGATGCCATGATCTTAGTTTTCTGAATTTTGAACTAAGGCAACTTTTTCACTCTCCTGTTTCACCTTCATCAAGAGGCTCTTTAGTTCTTCACTTTCTGCCATAAGGGTGGTATCATCTGTATATCTGAGGTTATAGATATTTCTCCCAGCAATCTTGATTCCAGCCTGCGCTTCCTCCATCCCAGGGTTTCTCATGATGTACTCTGCATAAAAGTTAAATAAGCAGGGTGACAATATACAGCCTTGAGGTACTCCTTTTTCTATTTGGAACCAGTTTGTTGTTCCATGTCCAGTTCCAACTGTTGCTTCCTGACCTGCATATAGGTTTCTCAAGAGGCAGGTTAGGTGGTCTGGTATTCTCATCTCTTTCAGAATTTTCCAGAGTTTGTTGTGATCCACACATACTATTGGCCTAGTCAATAAAGCAGAAATAGATGTTCTTCTGGAACCATCTTGCTTTTTCAATGATCCAATGGACGTTGGCTATTTGATCTCTGGTTCCTCTGCCTTTTCTAAAACCAGCTTGAACATGTGGAAGTTCATGGTTCACATATTGCTGAAGCCTGGCTTGGAGAATTTTAAGCATTGCTTTACTAGTGTGTAAGATGAGTGCAATTGTGCAGAAATTTGAGCATTCTTTGGCACTGCCTTTCTTTGGGATTGGAATGAAAACTGACCGTTTCCAGTCCTGTGGACACTGTTGAGTTTTCCAAATTTGCTGTCATATTGAGTGCAGCACTTTCACAGCATCATCTTTCAGGATTTGAAATAGCTCAACTGGAATTCCATCACCTCCACTAGCTTTGTTCATAGTGATGCTTCCTAAGGCCCATTTGCCTTCACATTCCAAGATGTCCTGCTCTAGGTGAGTGATCACACCATTGTGATTATCCGGGTCATGAAGATGTTTTTTGTATAGTTCTTCTGTGTATTCTTGCCACCTCTTCTTAATATCTTCTGCTTCTGTTAGGTCCATACCATTTCTATCCTTTATTGAAACCATTTTTGCATGAAATGTTTCCTTGGTATCTCTAACTTTCTTGAAGAGATCGCTAGTCTTTCCCATTCTATTGTTTTCCTCTATTTCTTTTCATTGATCACAGAGAAAGGCTTTCTTATCTCTATTTGCTATTGTTTGGACCTCTGCATTCAAATGGGTATATCTTTCCTTTTCTCCTTTGCTTTTCACTTCCCTTCTTTTCACAGCTATTTGTAAGGCCTCCTCAGACAGCCATTTTGCTCTTTTGCATTTCTTTTTCTTGGAGATGATCTTGATTCCTGTCTCCTAAACAATGTCACGAACCTTCGGCCATAGTTCATCAGGCACTCTGTCTATCATATCTAGGACCTTAAATCTATAATAGCTATTTAAACATTAAAAGTAAAAAATCATTTTCCATTCTATAAATGTTAACTATGCTTATAATATTTTCACTTCCTTTCATATAAAAATCCACCCCAGACTTATTTTCTCTTACTTGTATAAATTTTTCCTCAGCATGTTACTGAGATAATCAGTTAACTTGGCTTAGAATTTCTTTATATATATATATATAGACTGTGTTAGGTCTTCCTTGCTGTGCAGGCTTTTCTCTGGTTGTGATGAGCAGGGGCTACTCTCTTGTTGTGATACATGGGCTTCTCATTGCAATGGCTTCTCTTGTTGTGGAGCCCAGACTCTAGGGCACTTGTGATTCAGTAGCTGCTATTCATGGGCTCAGTGCTTGCAGTCCCTGGGCTTAGCGCACAGGCTCAAGGTAGTGACACATGGGCTTAGCTGCTCTGTGGCTGTGGTATCTTCCTGGACTCGGGATCAAACCCATGTCCTGCATTGGTAGGCAGATTCTTTACCACTGAGCCATCCAGGAATCCCTGCTTAGAACTTCCAACATTGATTAATTGATTCAAACTGAACTTAGTATCCCTAAGTCTATTGATTCCTTTCAGGCTTCCATACACACTAATAAGTAATGCCATCACTGTTTGCTTGTTTTAAGTACCCAGTGTGAAACCATTAACAGTCAGAAGATGCCCCACCTGACTTGAAGAACTAATCTAAACAATAGACATATAAACTGTGGAACAGGTGTTCCTCCTTAGGTCACCATAGGCACAATTGCATGTTGTTCCAGTACTGACAACGTCTATGGAGGACTAGATGAATACTAGTGAGTTACAGATTATTAACTGTATGTCAGACACCCTGTATATGTTGGTGCTCAGGCCATTCATTTAGACTGCCTGGGTTCAAATTCAAGCTCTCTGTGAATTTAGGCAAGTCACTTTAAATCCTTTAATATTCAACGTTCTCATCTATAAAATGGGTATAAATGTGATGCAACAGTTTTCATATATTGGTTGTGAACAGAAAATGAACTCATTCATATGAAGTATTTTAATGTGTCCTTCTAGTCAAAGCTATGGTTTTTCCAGTAGTTATGTAATGATGTGAGAGTGAGCTATAAAGAAAGTGGAGTGCCAAAGAGTTGATGCTTTTGAACTGTGGTGTTGGAGAAGTACTCTTGAGAGTCCTTTGAACTGCAAGGAGGTCTGACCAGCCCATCCTAAAGGAAATCAGTCCTGAATTTTCACTGGAAGGACTGATGTTGAAGCTGAAATTCCAATGCTTTGGCCACCTGATGAGATGAACAGACTCATTTGAAAAGACCCTGATACTGGGAAAGATTGAAGGTGAGAGGAGAAGGGGATGATAGAGGATGAGATGGTTAGATGGCATCACCAACTCAATAGACATGAGTTTGAGTAAACTGCAGGAGTTAGTGATAGACAGGGAAGCCTGGCATGCTGCAGTCCATGGGGTTGTAAAGAGTCAGACATGACTGAGTGACTAAACTGAACTTTAATGTGTGGAAGAGAGTAAGTTCCTAATTGTATTTTGTGTGCAAGTTTATAATTGCATGTGTATACCTATAATATGCTTATTATAATGAATAGGCAGCCATTAGGAAACTCAATTGGGTAGTAGTTGTGGACTCCAGCACATTGAATCAGTGGTTATATATTATAAAAACATACCTCCTTACTGACATTATAATCCCTCTTTCTGCACTAGAAAGCATTTCACTTAACTTCTCAATTTGAAAATGTTATCAGATTGAAAACCTATAATTCTAGACAGTGATACAATGTGTGTTTTTAAAGATATTAACAGAGACCTGGCTTTTTATACTAAAAGGAAAGAGTGGTAATCTGGTCCAACACTGCATTCCACAAAGTGAGAAAATTACAGATTTGAAAGGGAAGTAAATTGCCTGAAATCATAGATGTTGGTGTTCCTTATCTCTGAAGTTCCTCCACCACATCAGAGACTATGATGTGGATCTCTTTGCTCAAACAACTTTGACTCTGCTTGGCTGCATTGCCAGGAACCCAAGAAAAGCAAACATGCAAAGATTTATTTATAATAAAACATCTGGGCATTTCTTTTTATTTAGCATATTGAAAAGGTAGAAAGTGCTTTTTAAGAGAATGATAACCAAATTCTTATACAGAATTAATAAAAGATTTGGAAACTTAGTCACTTATTTTGTGAGATTCATGAGGAGAGAGGCTCTCTCTTATTCATCATCTTTCTTCCAAGATGATGGACAATTCTGATCTTGGGTTCACCAAATAAAAAGGTATCACCAAATCAAATTAAAGATTCTCAACATATCCTTATTTATTACAATGATAGAGTGAATCAGCCACCATCAGACACTGTGAAATTATTCAGAAATTTCTCTTTAAATATCCATTCCATCTGATTTTTTGAAGGGGAATGTGTAGCATTTCCTAAAAACAGGTTCCAAGATTTTGTTTATTGTAGGAGGAGTGCATGGCAGCCAAGGTAAATGTTTGCATAAATTTCAGTGAGTTCAGTGAGTAAATTGTCCATGGTCATCGAAGAATCAGTTTTGTTAGATTACAGGAAACTTCATAATTAAGGAGTTTAAGGGTTCTCTTCCTATGGAGACACTGCATTTATTTCACTCTCTTTTGTCAAATGTATTTTTAAGCATATTTCAGTAGCACAAGTTAGTTTATACATGATTGATGAATAGAAGGATGATAGTACAATTCAGAAGTCAGATTAGTTCACCTTTGTTATTGCCAAGTATCCACATCAACGCTAAGCATGCTAACACAGCTGAATGTTGACTGGAGAAATATAACCTAGTTCACAATGGCAATTCACCCCACATTTTTCACCTTTGGAATATTTGGTTGTGCGCTCAGTTTTGAAAGTATTTATTGGCTTGTTCTGTGTTCTATGCTCTTGGTGAATTTCCTCTTGTCCTCATAACAGCAGCTTCAAACCCACCTTATACTCCCTCTGTCAAGATAATTTAGTTTTTATTTTTTTTAAAGTAAAGTGTTTTTGGTTTTTTTTTTTTACTATGGTTAATTCTATATATTAGAAACTTAATATTACTTTTTAAAGACTTTAGAAGCAATACTTAGTAACCAGATCCTTGCAAATTCATACAATTTGTCTTTTGTTAGTGCTTTGATTACAAACTCCAATTGATGTTGATAGATTTACTCAACTTTTATTCTCCCATTAACTCTATTATTTTTAGTCCATGATTTTGAAGAATGCAAGGTTTTGTAGAAATTTATTTACTCTGATATGCAAATTGGGGCACAATTGGGAGAGACTTAGGTAATTAAGATCAAACAAGAGTCTTTAAAGAGTTAATTTTTATGAAACACTTTGACAATACAACTGTAGATTTATAGACAATAAATTGTTCAAACGCAGGGGAAAAAAAAGCTAATCCGGTCTAGAGGTGGGATTTGCCAAAAAGTCTGGATCGTAGGTGAGAAATGGAGTGATGACTATCTCAAACATGCTCACAGCCACCAAAAAATGAAATTAATAAATAAACCAGCACACCTTAGCATAAGTAGGGTTTTTCTATTTCTTGGGATATCTAACCCAGAGTCAGAACCATAGTTTTGAATTCATTATATATTTTTGGTCTGAGTTGTTCTGTAGTTTATGCAGACTATCTTGTCAAAATTGAATGAATAAAATTGAAGAGTTGCCAGCAGCAAGAAGAAAGAACAAGATATTAATAGTGAAAATATTTAATACAAGAGAAAATATATCCTATTGCTAAAAAAATTTTCACATAAAGTGGATTTTATAATGATGCATGCAGATTTTTATACAAAAGAAGGGGAAACAAATGCTAAGAATCCAAAACTAATCCAAGAGTTCACAGCCTAAGGAGTGTAATATTAGCAAAAAAGAGCCAGGAGAGTGCAGAGTGCTCTTCCAACATACAGTTTTTCAAACATTACACAGAGAACTAGCAGACTGGCATTTGCAATTTTTTTCCTGTGACTAAAAAAGTAGTGGATTAATCTGCAGTGAACATATTCAGAATTTCATTACAAAGAAAGGCCAAAACATGAAGTCAACTTCTGAAAGCAGAGGTGCAAATACACAGTAAAAAGACCTGTGACAACAAGGCCTGTATTGGAAGATGAGATAATAACAGCGGCTATGGATAGACTTACAGGGGTTGTAGAAGAAAATGTGATTTGATTCTTTTTGTTATAAAAGAAGGATGTATTTCACTTAGGTTTTTAATGTACTTATCATTCTATAATTGGGGATTAGTTAAGAAATGTCAGTAAACAGGTAACCACTGTGTGGTTCCTGAAAATTCAGTATAAACTCAGAGAAGTATGAAAAATATACAACTTTGTAGATGCCTGGTGACTGGGGGGTTTTCAGACTATTTAATTAAAATAAACAGTTTGTTTTCAATGTACTGCTCTATGAAATTCAAGGACCAGGGGTTATAGGCAATTCTTTACAAAATATCAAATTAGATAGGTGACTAAAAAGCAATGCATGGCTTTGTAAATAACCAGTGGCTTTGTGTAAATCTTATTTGGAGGAAAAATCAATTTTCAAAAGTTCTTCACACTTTCTAAAAAGGTCAAAATGGAGAAGATAAAATCAAAGAAGGGAAAAAATAAAATATTTTTTGGATTATATGACTCCAACATTTTAATCTGATTATTTAAAACAACAATCTAGGCTATATTTTAATGACTTGACTGATTTTTCAACTTTACTATTGGAAAATATTTTGATATTTTTTCAAAGATGATATGCGACTGCTCACACTGTTAGTCTTGATTCAACCAACTTACAGCAGCTAAATGCCTATCGTATGCAAAGACATGAAAGAAATCAAGATTCCAGCCTCTCAAAGCTAAAGACACTCATTATCACAGATAAACATGAAAGAAGACAGAATGTGAAAATAATAAATGAGCAATGAATTGTGGGAACAGAAGATGTCACTGATGTTCAAGGAAAGAAAGATTTGTGGAAGGAAAGCATAAACTGGGCCTTGAAGTTTGTGGGACAAATTTCCACAGGAACATAAAAGAAGACGGAGAAGAAGCATATTATGGAGATGCACAGGATTGAAAGGGAGAAAGTTAACTATTGGCTCTTATGGTCCTCTGAGTACCCTTAGAGGCCTGGGCTCTGCTTGGGAAAAATGAGGCTTAAGAATAGACTTGATCTGCCGAAGATCACAGAGAGAGGGGAGTAACATTATGATGAACTTAGGTGACATTTTTTTGCAACAGAAAATCATCAAAAATTGCTGATTAGTGGGTAAGTGAACTGGAGTTTTTCTTTAGGAAAATCTGTCTAAATCTTTAGGAAAATTTGTCTAATATGTGGGGTCTTGATGACTCACAGAATAAAGTTCCCTTAACTGAGCAGCTTCTTGACCAACTCTCATTACTGCCTATATGATACCTACCTTCAGTGAAAAAATAATCATTAAAAAAGTCATTAATTCACGTTCAATCTGGATTCGATCCCTGGGTTGGGAAGATCCCCTGGAAGAGGGCATGGCAACCCACTCCTGTATTCTTTTCTGGAGAAGGCCCATGAATAGAGGAGCCTGGTAGGCTACATTCCATGGGGGTCTCAAAGAGGTAGAAATGACTAAGCACACAAAGCCTGCAAATACAATAGGAGACATCAGTTCATATTAATGGATTTAGCTGTGGTTAACAATGTGAAAGTGAAAGGGGAAAGTAAAAATGTTGGTCTAAAGCTCACCATTCATAAAACTAAGATCATGGCATCTGGTCTCATCACTTCATGGCAAGTAGATGGGGAAACAGTGGAAACAGTGTCAGACTTTATTTTGGGGGCCTCCAAAATCACTGCAGATGGTGATTGCAGCCATGAAATTAAAAGACACTTACTCCTTGGAAGAAAAGTTGTGACCAACCTAGATAGAATATTCAAAAGCAGAGACATTACTTTGCCTACAAAGGTCCATCTAGTCAAGGCTATGGTTTTTCCAGTGGTCATGTATGGATGTGAGTGTTGGACAGTGAAGAAGGCTGAGTGCTGAAGAATTGATGCTTTTGAACTGTGGTGTTGGAGAAGACTCTTGAGAGTCTCTTGGACTTCAAGGAGATCCAACCAGTCCATTCTAAAGGAGATCAGTCCTGGGTGTTCATTGGAAGGAATGCTAAAGCTGAAACTCCAATACTTTGGCCACCTGATGTGAAGAGTTGACTCATTGGAAAAGGCCCTGATGCTGGGAGGGATTGGGGGCAGGAGGAGAAGGGAACAACAGAGGATGAGATGGCTGGCTGGCATCACCAACTTGATGAACATGAGTTTAAGTAAACTTCAGGAGTTGGTGATGGACAGGGAGGCCGGGTGTGCTACAATTCATGGGGTCGTGAAGAGTTGGACACGACTTAGTGACTGAACTGAACAATATGAATAAGTCCACAAATTTAATTTTGAATGGCAAAAGACAACTTTTTACACAGCCAAAACTATTTTTGTTCATTGAAATACAAATAAGAAATAAAATTACTTTTTTCAACATTTTAAGAAAAGCATAAAATCTCTATTGTGAAGAATGCACAGTAACTTCTGATGATCATGTATTACTTTTTGCCTGAGGAAGAATGGGAAACATGAAGAAGGTGGCTCAATCCATATGATTTCATTTCTTATAAACAAACAAACATGAAGCAAGGAAGGCAAAATATTATCATGTGTTAAATCTGTTCATGAATGCCTGGGTGTGTATTATATGATTTTAAGCATTTTTTCATGCTTTCCAAGTATTCTATGATTAAAATTTTTTTAATACAAATGTTAATGAGTAAATGAATACCAATATTATCACTAAATAGTACTAAGCTCTAACTTCATCTTCATTGCAGTATTCAATTGATAAATATAGGTAATGAACTTGAAAAGCAACATGCCTAGTTAACATCTAGGAAATATGTAAATTCTTCTTAAAAGAAAAAAAAAAAAAAAACATGATCCGTGATTTCTATTTCAGGTCTGTAACATTTACTAAAGGGCTTCGCTGGTGGCTCAGTGGTAAAGAATCCTGCAGTGCAGGAGACGTGGAGATGGGGGCTTGATTCTTAGGTTGGGAAGATCCCCTGGAGGAGGAAATGGCAAGCCACTCCAGTTCTTGCCTGGGATACCCTGTGGACAGAGGATTGACGTGGGCTATAGTCCCTGGGATCACAAAAGAATTGGACATAATCTGGCAACTAAACGACAACATTTACTAGAGACCAAATTAGAATACATGAATTTCAGAAGATATGAGAAGAAAAATCAAGTCCAAACTGTTTCAGTTATCATTGTTATGCATCACCACCTTCCTGCTACACAATGCTAACTCACAAATCTCACATTTCACCCCAGTATAGCAGATATGAATTGGCTATACAAATTTGATGGGTGTCATTATAACTTTATTTCTCTAATAGAAATTAATTTGCTATATGAATTTCTATCACTATGTGGTATAGAAAATATGTTTATTTCAAGGTATTTTACTCTTTTCAACTATAAAAATCAGTAAAATTCTAGCTAGATTAATTAAATGAATATTTAAAATTCCCTCTGAATGTTTCACCTTTTTAAGTGTTTTCCTATGTCTTTAGTCCTCGTTCTGGTTCTAATTTTACTGACCTTACCTGGACCCCTGGCCTGGCAGTAGCATGGGTGGTGTGTTAGCTTGTATTATTTCCCAAAGCTCAGTTTTTATTTTCAGTTGTCTTCAGCGAGCAGTCTCTAACTGCCTTAAGTTTGTGGCTTGAATTAAGTGCACTCTAGTCTCACTCACCAACCCCACCCTCCGAAAGCAGTTCCTATTGCCTTGCTCCAGTGAGACTGATTGGCGGATTTCCGTGGAGCCGGTTAGGCACTCCAGGCCCACACTAACTTCTGCATCCTATTCTTGCTACCAGAGAAACAGACTTTTTCATTCCAAATTCATCTCCATAGGAAATTATGACCAATATTATCATCTCCCATGTAGAAAAGGTCCTACACCAAGGAGTTTAAGGTTCTTCCCTGAAATTGCTCAAATTCTGGGCTTTTCTGAGGATTTGCCTGTTTAGAACAATTCTGAAGGGAAAACTGAGCAAAATATATACGACCCCTATTAGTCCAGTAACTTCCTGTGTATATTCAATTATCCATATAAAAATTTCAAAAGTAATTAAATTAAAAAGTCTATTTGTTTCTACAAAAATGTTTAAAATTTTTCCATATATTTATATAACAAAGACCAATTATGACCTATTGACTTATTTGTAAGCATGCATTCAGGATCTCTGAAGTTAATCTGTCTTTTTACTTTACTTTTTCAAAATTTAATTTACTGATGATGTTAAATATATATACACACACATATACTCCTCCATCTCTAATTTTCTTGAAGAGATCTCTAGTCTTTCCCACTCTGTTGTTTTCCTCTATTTCTTTGCATTGATTGCTGAGGAAGGCTTTCTTATCTCTCCCTGCTATTCTTTGGAACTCTGCATTCAGATGCTTATATCTTTCCTTTTCTCCTTTGCTTTTCACTTCTCTTTTTTTCACAGCTATTTGGAAGGCCTCCTCAGACAGCCATTTTGCTTTTTTGCATTTCTTTTCCATGGGGATGGTCTTGATCCCTGTCTTCTATACAATGTCATGAACCTCCATCCATAGTTCATCAGGCACTCTGTCTACCAGATCTAGTCCCTTTAATCTATTTCTCACTTTCACTGTATAATCATAAGGGATTTGATTTAGGTCATACCTGAATGGTCTAGTGGTTTTCCCTACTTTCTTTAATTTAAGTCTGAATTTGGCAATAAGGGGTTCATGATCTGAGTCACAGTCAGGCCCCAGTCTTGTTTTTGCTGACTGTATGAAAGTGAAAGTGAAGTCGCTCAGTCGTGTCTGACTCTTTGTGACCCCATGGACTGTACCCTATCAGACTCCTCTGTCCATGGGATTTTCCAGGCAATAGTACTGAAGTGGATTGCCATTTCCTTCTCCAGGGGATCTTCCCAAACCAGGGATTGAACCCTGGTCTCCTGCATTGTAGACAGACACTTAACCATCTGAGCCACCAGGGAAGTCGACTTCTCCATTTTTGGCTGCAAAGAATATGATCAATCTGATTTCGATGTTGACCATCTGGTGAAGTCCATGTGTAAAGTCTTCTCTTGTGTTGTTGGAAGAGAGTGTTTGCTATGACCAGTGTGTTCTCTTGGCAAAACTCTATTAGCCTTTGCCCCGCTTCATTCCATATTCCAAGGCCAAATTTGCTTGTTACTTCAGGTGTTTCTTGACTTCCTACTTTTGCATTGCACCCCCATATAATGAAAATGACATCTTTTTTGGGTGTTTTAGTTCTAAAAGGTCTGATGGTGATTGCAGCCATGAAATTAAAAGATGCTTACTCCTTGGAAGGAACGTTATGAGAAACTTAGGTAGCTTATTCAAAAGCAGAGACAGTACTTTGCCTACAAAGGTCCATCTAGTCAAGGCTATGGTTTTTCCAGTGGTCATGTATGGATGTGAGAGTAGGACTGTGAAGAAAGCTGAGTGCCGAAGAACTGATGCTTTTGAACTCTGGTGCTGGAGAAGACTCTTGAGAGCCCCTTGGACTGCAAGGAGATCCAACCAGTCCATTCTAAAGGAGATCAGTCCTGGGTGTTCATTGGAAGGACTGATGTGGAAGCTGAAACTCCAGTACTTTGGCCAGTACTCATGCAAAGAGTTGACTCATTGGAAAAGACCCTGATGCTGGGATGGATTGGGGGCAGGAGGAGAAGGGGACAACAGAGGATGAGATGGCTGGATGGCATCACCGACTCGATGGACATGAGTTTAAGTAAACTCCGGGAGTTGGTGATGGACATGGAGGCCTGGCGTGCTGCGATTCATGGGGTCACAAAGAGTTAGACATGACTGAGCGACTGAACTGAAACGATACTCCTCTATTAAAACTCTTCCAGTTGCACTCTCTGAAACTGAAGTTTTCATGTCATCAAAGTCTCCTATATCATTAATCTCTTTTGTGAGTATTCCCTTAATGTTTCAACCCAAATGAAATTTAGTGCTCCCCAATAATTTTTTTTTTTTTCTTGAAGGTCTCTCAAGTGATAGTTACCATATCAAGGAATAACACTGACTTGGGTGTTGGTTAATACTTCCTTTCCCTTTATTATACTTCAGGGTCTTTTCTCTTTATCCTCTGTTATTATAAAAATATCAGAGAAAACAACAACAAAGCAGTTTCTAAGCTCCGGCATGAAATAAGAGTTGACTAGAATTCACAGAACTGCTTCCTTGATTCCTAGAGTGTCTAATCTTTGACTTATTCCCATTCTTTCCAATCCAGTTTTATTTATCTTATTTCTTATTCACTCAGTACACCCAGACATGATTCAATTCTCTCAAGTCTTTGATCCCCTTAGATACAGAGTCCACTGTGATGATTATGATAATCACTTCCTTTCATGTATTCATGTCTTCCTCTTATCTCTCTTTTTAGTACTCAACAGACAAAGCCTCAGTTAAATCCAATGCTTTCTGCTTCACACTTGTTCTCCTTCAGTTGAATATAAAGAAAAAACTCATAGCTCATTCAACTGGCTTCAATTAAATGAATCATTCCTAAATGGCAGTGGACTCTTAGTACTCTGTAGATCTTATTACTTTCCCATAGGACAATAACTTTCTCATTTAATAGACTCCTATGTCAAACTGTTTAGTCTCACCTCACCCAAGAGGACTTGGGTTCCTATTTCTTATAGAAAATAGACGTAAGCTAGAGAATGTCTACCTGATGCCAGCAATGTCATTACTGATTTGTCTACATTTATACTGTGCCTTCCTTCCCATTGCTGTAGATGAAATATTACTTTTGTCACAAGCCAAATTCTCCCCTTCTAATGTGAAAGCCGTATCTTCTCATCTATTTTTGTGTAGTATTCTAGGATTCTTCCTCTCCCACATAATCACTTTTTCCTTCTTCATTGGTCATCCCATAAGAATAGAGACACAATAAAAGGAAACGTATCAAATCATGGAGGCAAGATATTGTCAAATATGGTTTGTAAATTTTGTGTAAGTCCACCAAATGAAGAATAATTTGTATGACAAAGACTTTCAAGAAAAAATAAGTCATATTATGAGGAATTGTATAAAATTTTGTTGGTCACCCAATTAACTTTGTCTCATTATTTCATTTCTTCTTTTTCCTCATTATCTCCTCCTCAAAATGGTATCAGTTCAGTTCATTTCAGTTCAGTCACTCAATCGTGTCCAGTTGTTTGTGACCCCATGAATCGCAGCATGCCAGGCCTCCATGTCCATCACCAACTCCTGGAGTTTACTCAGACTCATGTCCATCGAGTCGGTGATGCCATCCAGCAATCTCAACCTCTGTGATCCCCTTCTTCTCCTGCCCCCAATCCCTCCCAGCATCAGGGTCTTTTCCAATGAGTCAATTCTTTGCATCAGGTGGCCAAAGTACTGGAGTTTCAGCTTCAACATCAGTCTTTCCAATGAACACCCAGGACTAATCTCCTTTAGAATGGACTGGTTGGATCTCCTTGCAGTCCAAGGGGCTTTCAAGAGTCTTCTCCAACACCACAGTTCAAAAGCATTAATTCTTTGGCGCTCAACTTTCTTCACAGTCCAACTCTCACATTCATACATGACCACTGGAAAAACCATAGCCTTGACTAGACAGACCTTTGTTGGCAAAGTAACATCTCTGTTTTTGAATATGCTCTCTAGGTTGGTCATAACATTCCTTCCAAGGAGTAAGGGTCTTTTAATTTCATGGCTGCAATCACCATCTGCAGTGATTTTGGAGCCCCAACAAATAAAGTCTAGCACTGTTTCCACTGTTTCCCCATCTATTTGCCATGAAGTGATGGGACCAGATGACATGATCTTAGTTTTCTGAATGTTGAGCTTTAAGCCAACTTTTTCACTCTCCTCTTTCACTTTCATCAACAGGCTTTTTAGTTCCTCTTCACTTTCTGCCATAAGGGTGTTGTCATCTGCATATCTGAGGTTATTGAGATTTCTCCCAGCAATCTTGATTCCAGCTTGAGTGCAGCATTTCTCATGATGTACAGAGGGCAGAAAATCTTTGACTATTATTTATGATCTATGCTTGTAGTTTATCTTTTGTTTAAATATAAAAAAAGAGAATTTGCATGTACAGATATACTTTTATTCTGTTAGAACTTAGTTATTTCAGCATTAATGTCTATCAATTGATTAATAAATAGCTCCCAAAGTATTTTATCTGAGGCTTCATTAGTGTATCTAAAGTACACCTTAAAACCTTTTTCTGCTTAATATCAGAATGAGGTTTAAATCATACTTTAGTTCAGTCTGTCAGTTGTGTCCGACTCTTTGCGACCCCATGGACTACAGCAAGCCTGCCTCCCTGTCCATCACCAACTCCTAGAGTTTACGCAAACTCATGTCCATTGAGTTGGTGATATCATCCAATCATCTCATCCTCTGTCATCCCCTTCTCGTCCCACCTGCAATCTTTCCCAGAATCAGGGTCTTTTCTAATGAGTCAGTTGTTCACCTCAGGTCACCAAAGCATTGGAGTTTCAGCTGCAACATCAATCCTTCCAATGAACATTTCAGAACTGATTTCCATTAGGATGGACTGGTCGTATCTCCTTGCAGTTGGAGAGGCTTCTCCAACACCACAGTTCAAAAGCTTCAATTTTTCGGTGCTCAGCTTTCTTTATAGTCCACTCTCACAGCCATACATGACCACTGGAAAAAACCATAGCCTTGACTAGACAGACCTTTGTTGGCAAAGTAATATCTCTGCTTTTGAATATGCTCTCTAGGTTGGTCATAACTTTTCTTACAAGGAGTAAGCTCTTTTAATTTCATGGCTGCAGTCACCATCTACAGTGTTTTTGGAGCCCCCCAAAATAAAGTCTGACACTGTTTCCACTGTTTCCCCATCTATTTCCCATGAAGTGATGGGACCAGATGCCATGATCTTAGTTTTCTGAATGTTGAGCTTTAAGCCAACTTTTTCACTCTCCTCTTTCACTTTCATCAAGAGACTTTTTAGTTCCTCTTCACTTTCTGCCATAAGGGTCTTGTCATCTGCATATCTGAGGTTATTGATATTTATCCCAGTAATCTTGATTCCAGCTTGTGTTTCATCCAGACTATACTATATTTCATCCAAACTGTACTTTAAATATGCTTTAAATAGATGATTGATTATTATAATAGAAAATCACTAGAAAATTAATTTTGAACTGGAAATAAATTGGAAGGCTAAACTTAATTATTTTTTTCAATAAAACACATAATTTTATTCTTGAGTTTCACATTAAGGGAACATTTGTGGAAATCTAAATTAGGACTGTATATTTTATAATAATAGTGAATGTTAAATTACCTGTGTGTCATAATTCATTATGTTATGTGAAGTAAGACCATGCCAGCTTAATTAAAATAGTTTGTGTGTGTATTTATGAAAAACTTTATTATTAATCTTCTGTCTTTAAGTAACAATATTTTGTTTATCCTTACCTCACCACACATTTTTCCTGCATAAATTTAACAACCAGAAATAGATTTTAGGTAGGTTATTACCTCATTTATCACCAGTTATATCCTTGAATTTAGACATTTGTTTCATCAAGTTTCTTTTCTGAAATGTTTGTCTGACTTTCTTAGAACACCTTTTCCAAGCCTTTATTCTTTTCTTCCTAAATCCATGTGTATATGTTTGTGTGTGTGTGAAGTTTTGTTTTGGAGTATGTTTCTATGTTGTTTTTCTTTTTGATTATTGAATTTATTTGTATTAAAATATAATAAAAATTGAGAAGATTTTGATTGCATATATATGAATAGTTTAGAATTCTGATGTTGAGTATATTTAGATTTGACTTTTGGAACATAAATATTTGCTATTGTTCAGTCATTCAGTCATGTCCACGTCTGTGCAACCCCATGGACTGCAGCTTGCCAGGTTGCAGCTTCACTATCAGTTTTTAAAATGAATATTCAGGATTGACTTCCTTCAGAATTGACTGTTTTGATCTCCTTGCAGTCCATGGGACTCTCAGCTAGATTCCATCACCTCCATTAGCTTTGTTCATAGTGATGCCTCCTAAGGCCCACTTGACTTTGCACTCCAGGATTTGGCTCTATGTGAATGATCACTCTTGCGGTTATATGAGTCATTAAGAATGTTTTTGGATAGTTCTTCTGTGCATTCTTGCCACCTCTTCTTAATATATTTTGCTTCTGTTAGGTCCATACCATTTCTGTCCTCTATTGTGCCCATCTTTGCATGAAATGTTCCCTTGGAATCTCTAATTTTCTTGAAGAGATCTCTAGTCTTTCCCATTCTATTATTTACCTCTGTTTCTTTGCGGTGATCACTTAGGAAGGCTTTCTTATCCCTATTTGATATTCTTTGGAACTCTACATTCAGATAGATTTATCTTTCCTTTTCTCCCTTGCCCTTCACCTCACTTTTTTTTTTAAGCTATTTCTAAGGCCCCTTCAGAGAACTATTTTGGCTTTTTTCAGTTCTTTTTCTTGGGGATGGTTTTGATCACCACAGATTTTTATCATCACAGATGTTAAGAATCTCTGTCCATAGTTTTTCAGGCACCCTTGTCTATCAGATCTAATCCCTTGAATCTATTTTTCATGTCCACTGTGTAATTGTTAGGTATTTGATCTAGATCATATCTGAACGGCCTAGTCGTTTTCTCTATTTTCTTCAATTTAAGTCTGAATTGTGCAACAAGGAGTTCATGATCTGAGCCAGAGTCAGCTTCTGGTCTTATTATTGCTGACTGTATAGAGCTTTTGCATCTTTGGCTGCAAGTAATATAATCAATCTGATTTCAGTATTGACCTCTGGAGAAATATTATTCTAGAAAATTATCTTTGTTATTGTAGGAAATTGTTTTTGCCAAAGACAGCATTTTCCTGCTTTAGAATGAGTTTTTATATCAGATAGCACTTAAGATCTATATATGCGTATACAATATAATCAAGATTGCCGGGAGAAATATCAATAACCTCAGATATGCAGATGACACCACCCTTACGGCAGAAAGTGAAGAGGAACTAAAAAGCCTGTTGATGAAAGTGAAAGAGGAGAGTGAAAAAGTTGGCCTAAAGCTCACCATTCAGAAAACTAAGATCATGTCATCTGGTCCCATCACTTCATGGCAAATAGATGGGGAAACAGTGGAAACAGTGCTAGACTTTATTTGTTGGGGCTCCAAAAACACTGCAGATGGTGATTGCAGCCATGCAATTAAAAGACACTTACTCCTTGGAAGAAAAGTTATGACCAACCTAGAGAGCATATTCAAAAGCAGAGACATTACTTTGCCAACAAAGGTCTGTCTAGTCAAGGCTATGGTTTTTTCCAGTGGTCATGTATGACTGTGAGAGCTGGACTGTGAAGAAAGCTGAGCACCAAAGAATTAATGCTTTTGAACTGTGGTGTTGGAGAAGACTCTTGAGAGCCCCTTGGACTGCAAGGAGATACGATCAGTCCATTCTAAAGGAGATCAGTCTTGGGTGTTCTTTGGAATGAATGATGCTAAAGCTCAAACTCCAGTACTTCAGCCACCTCATGCGAAGAATTGACTCATTGGAAAAGACTCTGATGCTGGAAGGGATTGGGGGCTGGAGGAGAAGGGGATGAGATGGCTGGATGGCATCACTGACTTGATGGACGTGAGTTTGAGTGAACTCTGGGAGTTGGTGATGGACATGGAGGCCTGGCGTTCTGCAGTTCATGGGGTCTCAAAGAGTCAGACACGACTGAGTGACTGAACTGAACTGAACAGAATGCTGCATATATATATATATATATATATATATATATATATATATATATATATATATATATATGAAACATATATAATATATGTATATTACATATATACAGAATGCTACATATATATATTACATATATATAATATATATATTACATAAATAGAATTGTCAATTTGCCTCAGAACTGTGTAGCCATCATCACAATCTACTTTAGAATATTGTCATCATCCTAAAAAGAAGTCCTGTATCCATCAAGAGTAACTCCCATTCCCATTCTCCCCTCCAACTCTCTCCTAGCCCTGCTGCTGCTGCTGCTGCTTCTAAGTCACTTCAGTCATGTCCAACTCTGTGCCCTAGTGACCATTAATCTACTTTGTAGCACATTTCAGTACTTTTTTCCTTTTTAATACAGAATAACATTACTTTGTGTTTACCCATGTATTATTTGATGGACATTTGGAGTTACTATGAGTAATTTGTCTTTGAACATTTCCTTATTTTTTTTTTTAAGATTCTTATTTTTATTTTTTAACTTTATTTATTTTAGTTGGAGGCTAATTACTTTACAATATTGTAGTGGTTTTGACATACATTAGCATGAATCCACCATGGGTGTACATGTGTTCCCCATCCTGAATCCCCCCTCCCAGTTCCCTCCCCATCCCATCCCTCTGGATCATCCTAGTGTACCAGCCCTGAGCACCCTGTTTTTATAAGATTTTATATGAACATATTGGAGAAGGCAATGGCACCACACTCCCCTACTCTTGCCTGGAAAATCCACGGACGGAGGAGCCTTGTGGGCTGCAGTCCATGGGGTCCCTAAGAGTTTGACATGACTGAGTGACTTCACTTTCATTTTTCACTTTCATGCATTGGAGAAGGAAATGGCAACCCACTCCAGTGTTCTTGCCTGGAGAATCCCAGGGACGGGGGAGCCTGGTGGGCTGCCGTCTTTGGGGTCTCACAGAGTCAGACACGACTGAAGCGACTTAGCATATGAACATATATTTTTATTTCTTTGGGAAATGGAATTTCTAGTCATATAGTATTTCTTTGACATTTTAAGGGAAAGTCAAATTCCTCTTATTGTTACAAAATAGTTTCACAAGTGTGATTACAACAACAACAGCAACAAATATTTATTTAATGGGTTAATCAATTATCTTAAAGGGTGTCTTAAGTGCACAGAGACTGAGGCTTATTCTGATTTATACTTGTTTATTAAATATAACTGCAACAATACCTTAAAGTATTTCTTGGTTCAAACCAACTTTTCCTTCACAATGTTCATTATTTTGTGCTTTTGATATTTACTTCCAATTATTGACTTCTGGAAAGCACCTCAGAATCTTACGTTGCTTGTAACTAAGAAACTAATAGGTTAGAAAAAAGTTTTAATTAGAATTTAAAAAATATCAAGCAGTCAATTTGACATTTTTCTCACATATTAGCCAACATTTGAGTAGATTATAACATAGATAAATTAAGGTAATTTATATAATTCAGGACATTAGAAAGAGCTTAGCTCTCAAATTAGGCTACTTTGTGCACAGAAAACATCCTGGCCTCCCTTTGCCTTGAAGTGAACATGTATATCTTAATAACCATAAGGAGATTAATTTTCTATATTACACTCATAAGCATTATCCTTTTTAATTCTGTTTTATGTGGTGTATTCAAATGAAATGTGATCAAATAGAAGCCTTGATATTTAGAATCTTAAGTATCTCTTTCTCCTTCCCAAGTAACAAACTGGCTTTAAAAGCAAATCTCTGTATCAATTTGCAAATGAGCAAGGACTTTGGAGTTATAACCACATTGGTCCCAGGCTGCTGTTATTTTAATTATTAGATAGATTAACTACACACTGAGCTGGCACTTTTCATTAAACAGCTGCTAAAACATGAGGGATGAACAATGCCTTGTGCTTTAGCTTCAGATGCACGCACCCTGAGGCCATTTAACGTGCCTTAATAAGCCGCAGTTTTCCATGAAGACAAACTTCACTTAATTGGTGAGTGTTCTGAGACACCATAGGTCAGGATTTGCCAATGTCTACCTAGCTTACAAATACCAAAAATGTCAAATAATCATTCCTGCTTAGCTTTCTAAATTCATATTAAAATATTTTAATTATAATTAAGCAGTGTAAGTAAATAAATATACTATGATATCAAAACCAATAAAGATAACTTGTAAAGGACAAGTGAGGTCACAAAGGTGTGTGATCCAATAGGATTAATGTCCTCTTAAGAAGTAACACCAAAAGTTCTCTCTTTCTCCACATGCATGTACAGAGAAAAGACCAAATGAGGACGCAGCAAGAAGGAGGCTGTCTGAAGGTTACCAAGGGGGAAAGGAGGAAGAAGAGATAGCTTGGGATTGACATATGCACACTACTATATATATGGCACCCACTCCAGTACTCTTGCCTGGAGAATCGCATGGACAGAGGAGCCTGGTGGGCTGCAGTCCATGGGGTCACTAAGTCTTGGACAGGACTGAGCAACTTCACTTTCCCTTTTCACTTTCATGCATTTGAGAAGGAAATGGCAATCCACTCCAGTGTTCTTGCCTGGAGAATCCCAGGGACAGTAGATCCTAGTGGGCTGCTGTCTATGGGGTCGCACAGAGTCAGACACTACTGAAGCGATTTAGCAGCATCAGCAGCATATATAAAATAGAGAACTTACAAGAACTTACTGTATAGCATAGGGAACTCGAGTCAATACTCTGTAATGACCCATATGGGAAAAGAATCCAAAAAAGATTCACTGACTCACTTTGCTGTGCAGCAGAAACTGACATAACTTTGTAAGTCAACCATATTCTAAAAAAAAATTAATTAAAAAAAGAAAAAGAAAAAAGAGGCCATCTGCAAGCCAGAAAGAGTGCTCTCACCAGAAACTAAACCAGTTGAAATCTTGATCTTGTACTTCTCCAGAACAGTGAGAAAATAAACTTAGGCAGTGTAAAACATGTAGTCTGCAGTATTTTGCTATTTCAGTCCAAGTAGACTAATACACAATGAAAGATGCAGAATCTACATAGAATCAGAATCATAAAATCAGGAAATGTGTGATCTGAAAGACTGTATAGTCTATTTAAAGCACATTTCCTGTTTCATACAGCCCTGACTTCCTTGAGCTTCAGTGAAGTATATTTAAAATTCTGCTAAATAGACACAGTTAAACACTCATTGGAGACTCAATCTTCCTATAGCTAACCCTGAGCTTACTTTCTTCTCCCTCAAGTCATCTCTTTGCTCACTCATTTCCTATCAAAATGCATGGCATCACTATTGTTCCACTCATCTTGAATCATCCTTTTTCGTTTCTTCATTCATTCACGTAGCTGATGTTACCAGCTACATATGTCTAAAATTTGCCTGCTCCCATAATGAGCACTTTACTGAATCACTCCCTAAACAATGTAGATCACATTAAAAGAAAAAAAAAAAAAGTATTAAGTACTGGATACCTAAAGAGAAAATGTGTAATGGACAGCTTGAGCTTACATTTTATTTATTTTTCTAACAAAATTTGGATTGATTCATAAGCAAAGAAATGTCTGCTGGGTGAAAAGGAAAAGGAAAAGCAAACAAAAACATGCTTCTAAACAGATATTGGGATGCTAATAAGTTCCTGCCACTTACAGCCTTCTGTACATTCTTGAATAGGATAAATTTACCTGCATATATGCATGCAGTGATAATATTTACCACTGCCAGCTTATAACAATTTTAATAATTGCTATTATGCAGGTAATTGGTTTGTAACATCAGCTGTACTCTTGCAGGTCTATTCTCTCTCTTTTTTATTATAGTACTTGGGAAAAGTTAGGAGGGCATTTTATGCCTAGGGTTTATTTTATTATATTTTTCTTTCATGCAAATCTGGCTGATAACTGTGACATTTCAACCAAGAACTTATTATTATCATCTCATTAGTACTGTCTCTAAATAATTAAACAAACAAGAATTAAATCCCTTAGAAGCTCTATTTATACTCTGAACTCTATGAGATTCACAAATCAATCTAGCTAGTTCTAAACTAATATATTCCATATACAAAATAGGTGTGTTAGAGTATTTTAATATTATATTTATCAACCTATTTGTGGGAAGATTACTTGAAAGACATGAACATCAAACTTTGCACAAGGATAAAGATAAGCTGAATAGGCCAATATCTATCAAAAATAGAGTCAATAATTTGTTGTTCAGTCCCTAGCTTGTGTCCAACTCTTTGCCACCCCATGAACTGCAGCATGCCAGGCTTCCTTGTCTTTCCCTATATATGTTTTAATATTAAAATATATATTAGATTAGTCCAAAAGTAATTGGCGTTCTGTATTGTTGAAACTCGCCATTTGATACTTGAATATTTTCTTAAATAAATGTGGTTATGTTACATATCATGGAGACGGCAATAGCACCCCACTCCAGTGCTCTTGCCTGGAAAATCCCATGGATGGAGGAGCCTGGTAGGCTGCAGTCCATGGGGTCACTAAGTGTTGGACAAGACTGAGCAGCTTCACTTTCACGCATTGGAGAAGGAAATGGCAACCCACTCCAGTGTTCTTGCCTGGAGAATCCCAGGGACAGGAGAGCCTGCTGGGCTACCATCTATGGGGTCACACAGAGTCAGACACGATTGAAGCGACTTAGCAGCAGCAGCAACAATTATATATCATTTTAATTCTACTTCTCTGTACATGAATTCTATTAATTTCTGAGAGTTAAATATTGAAACTCCAACTAAAAACCTTCATTTATCTACTTAAAACAAGCAATTATAATATGTAGTAGAACTATATGTAATATTAATCTGTATTTGCCAAGTCTCCTGTAACTGTTATAATATTTTCATAATTTATAAAAAATTAAAAAGATGAAAAAAATGAGTTGTAAAGCAGCAGAGACTACTCACAACATCAACAAAGAATCTGGTTCAGGAATTGCTGATGAATGTACAGTGCAATGGTGGCTCAACAAGTTTTGCAAAGGAAACTTGAAAGGCTTGAAGATAAGGAGCATAGTCGATGACCAATGGAAGTTGACAACAACTAACTGAGAGCATCATCAAAGCTAATACTCTTATAAATACAAGAGACATTGCCAAATAACTCAAAGTCAACCATTCTATGGTCATTCAGCATTTAAGCAAATTGGAAAGGTGAGAAAGCTCAATAAGTGGTGGCTTTATGAACTGAACCAAAAAAAAAAAAAAGAAAAATCATTTTGAAGTGTCATCTTCTCTTATTCTATGTAACAACAATGAACCATTTCTCAATCCATTGTGACATTCAATGAAAAGAGGATTTTAATAAGACAAGTAGTGATTACCAGCTCAGTGACTGGACCAAGAAGCTCCAAAGCGCTTACCAAATCCAAACTTGCACCAAAAAAAAGCTCATGTTCACTGTTGGGTGGTCTGCTGCCTGTCTGATCCACTAAGCTTTCTGAATTCCAGGGAGACCATTACATCTGAGAAGTATGCTCAGCAAATCAATGAAATGCACCAAAAACCTCCAATGCTTGCAGCCAGTATTGGTCAACAGACCAATTTTTCTGCATGACAATGCTTGAAGATACATAAGACAACAAGCTCTTTGAAAGTCCAACAAATTGGGCTAGGAAGTTTTGCCTCATCCACCATATTCATCTGACTTCTCACCAACTAACTACCACTTTTTCAGGCATCTCAACAAGTTTTTTCAGAAAAAATGGTTCCCCAACCAGCAGGAGGCAAAAAAATACTTTCCAAGCATTTTTTTGAAACCTGAAGCATGGATTTTAATGCTATACAATTAAACAAACTTATTTCTCATTGACAAAAATGTGTTGACTGTAATAATTCCAATTTTCCTTAATAAAGATTTATTTGTGACTACCTTCCTTGGTGGCTCAGATGGTAAAGAATCTGCCTGCAATGTGGGAGACCTGGGTTCAATCTCTGGGTCTGGAAGATTCCCTGGAGATGGGAATGGCTAGCCATTCCAGTATCCTTGCCTGGAGAATCCCATAAACAGAGGAGCCTGGAGTACTACAATTCATAAAGTCACAAATAGTTGGATATGACTGAGCAACTAAGCACAAACACACTTATAATGATTTAAAATTCATGATCCAAAACTGCAATTACTTTTGTACCAACCTTACCATGTGTAAAATAGATAGCTAATGGAAAGTTGCTATATAACACAGGGGTCTCAGCCTGGTGATCTGTGACAATCTAGAGCGGTGAAATGGTGGGGTGGGAGGGTGGCCCAAGAGGTAGGGGATATATGTATACTTATGATTCATATTGTTGTACAGAAGAAACCAATGCAACATTGTATAGTGGTTATCCTCCAATTAAAAATTAAAATTAAAAAAAAGTCAATGGCACTACCTTACCAATCACTTGAATAAAATATGCTCTTGTGTATCAATATTCAGACAAAGAGTACGTATTTATATAATCATCATCAAAAAATGATTATTTTTCTAACTCTAACAAAATTAGGTAATTATGAAGAAATAGAATTATAGCTTCCAGTGAACACGTGAACTCATATTGCTTTTATTGGCAGTATATATAATATATATATATATATATATATATATATATATATATATATATATATATATATATATATATATATATTGCTGACATCAATACATAAAAGGGATATTGATTATCAAAGTTGCTATTCATTGAGCATCTACTATGAATCAAGTATATAAACTGATACACACAATGTACACATCTTGCCCAAGATTATCACAAGTGTTTCTTAAAACTTGGATTTATATACAGAAATGATTATTTTCAAAATACAAAATATAATTCTTATTCTAGAGTTTACCAAAAAAACACAGCTCTTTTTTAGAGCTTCTATCACCTTCTTGAACTTTAAGAGTTTCAGGTGCATTCCTGAGAATATGATTAAATTAAATTTAATAATATAATCCTCTCCCTGACTCATTACCATAATTTCTGTTGTCTATTTTTAACACTTCAAAAGACAATTGGGGGAAAATCTACTGATCATGCAAATCTTAGTTTATTAGATTTATAAGGAGAATTCCTCTTTGATAGACTTTTAGCTAATGGCTCTAACAAAATGATTTATAGCATTTTAGGATATGGGGAAGATACTTTTAAAGAAGATCAGTTTAAGGTAGTAAACTGGTTAAGACTGGACAGTTTATGACAATAACAGCTTTGAGCTGGTAGGCAGAAAAGTCAAAAGTCTTTAAGCAAGTTTTTATAAGTAAGATTTAATCTTGGTAAGTAGTATTCTTAGATTGCATACAGTTCTACGTTTCAAGACACCTATTCCCAAGAGCAAGCAGCAGCGTGATTGCTTGGACAAAGTGAAGTTTAATACAGACAGGGAAGTACACTGTGACAGAAATTATAATGGTTCTGTTTCTCACTATACTTATAATCAGGCTCTTTCTTTTTCAACTTCAAGAAAAATGAAACAAACCAAAATAGTATGTCTAAATAGGTTGAACATATACATGGGATAAATTTGCAAACTGAAGGATTAAAAGGTGAATTTTTCACCTAGTATTTTATTATGGAAATGTTCAAATATATAGTATAGGAAATACAAACCAGAAACACAGAGTAGGAATTTCCTTTAAGATATAGGGGGTCATAGAAGAAAGGAAGATGAAATACAAAAGACAAATACTCAGAAATGAGATAAGGAAATCAGCAAGAGGTTCTCCATATGTCCTTAAAACATGCAGTTCCAGAATTGATCTTGCACTAGATACCAAGAGTACATATGTTCATACTGACAATAGTTCAGGAAGAAGATTGAGAACATTAATAAAATATTTTAACAATGCAATTGTGCTAAAATATTTTAGTATCTATTATCTTTGGAAAAAATGTGAAAAATTTGAAACATATTTCCCTATACTCTTCCCAGAAAATTTTCCAAATATGTATTGTATTGTATATTTTATATAGGAGAAAACTGATGCTTAAAATATTTAACCACATCCTCAGTGTAACAGAACTAGGAACAGAGATTGAACTGAGTATCAAATCCAAATCTTTGGTCGGTGTTAATGTTACCTTTACTGTTGCTTGTTTTCTTTCCTTATTAAGTTATACTTTTTTTCTTTCCTAACTAAGAAATAAGAGTTTGGACAAAACATAAACTCTTGTTTAAAAATCCATAATACATGCATATTTCTTTGAAAATTTATTTTTTAAAACCATCTTTTCTCCCCACACAACTCAAAGACTGCTTATGCTTTTGTGCAATTTGTAACTTCTTTATTTGTCTTCCTGCTCCTGTTTTTCTTTTTAAAATAAATGTTGTTCCCATTATTTCTTACAGTGTAGAGTTTAGTATTTCTTTACCTAAAAGTGAGTGGTTTCCTAGGTTACAGCTAAAACCTGTTTAAGTGCCAAAATATTGTAATTAAAACTTCAATTATCTGTATTGCAGCGTCATCGGTTCAGTTAGATAATGTTCTCTATACAAAATGGCAAATATCTTTGCTCATCCGACACAGATAGCTGTGACTAGTAACATGACCTTGAATATATTTTCAGATACAAATGGGATGGCTTGCATGTTCAGTAATATTCTAAATTGATTTTGTCTTCTAAAACCTTAAGTTAATCAGAATCCTATATACAAGTCTCTTGAAGCAGTCTCCCTTTATGGGAACGCTGATTTCTACTTCCTTTAAACTTATCAAAGGAAGAAAAACCTTAAAATTATAGCATAAAGTCTCCAGAAAACCACCTAAAAATTCCACTCAGTTCTATGAGTATGATCATTTCTTATGCCTTCTTGACAAAAGCATGCTTTATCCTGGTAAATTTTGTTATAAAATTCATTATTCTGGAATTACTAAATGTTTGTTTCCAGACAAATGGCTAATGAAAGTAGGAACAAATTTGGGAAAGATGATTTTCTACTTAAAAACTGGGGCATTAACAGATCTACGTTAGAAAATATCAATCTTTTGTTTTTACATTTTAGAATAACTGCAATGCTTCTGAGAGTATTCATCTATATTCAAATTTATTTTAGATTGATAAGTCTATTTAGTTCTCTCATGAGATTGTTTTGTTCAGGAATTATATGTGAAACTTTGCAAATACTTAAATGATGCTAATGGTATTTCTATGTTTTATTTCCTCCATACTAAAATAAAATTAATGAAAAAGGGCTGACTTTTTGTACTAGAGAATTACTTTTGTAGTATAATTTGAAGATAGTGATGATAAGTATGAAGCAAAATAGCATCCTTTCCACAATTATTGAGAAGTTCATATTTTATGTTTTAATTTATTAATTCAAAAATTTTTATTAGGAACCACTAAGCATTAGGAAAGAAGTTATTTTCTACATTAAAACTATATCCAAGATGGACAAAATCTATGTATCATGACACTCACATTATAGGGAAGGAAGAGAAGTAAAAGCAAATAGACAAAAATATTAGAAAGTATACATTATTTTCTTCAGGAAAAAAAAGAAATAAACAAAAGCAGGCTTCTGACATTGAGGCTAGCAGGAAGAGCTTTAGATTAGATGATTGATACTGGTTTTGCCAAGGTGATATTTAGATTAAGATGTAGGAAATAAGGTGCCAACATTCACACCTGAGGAAAGGAAAAGACCTTAATATTTACTTTGGGAGTAATAGAAAATTTATAGAACAGATGCATTATAGAAGTAGGGGTGAAAACTATGAAATGATACATTTGGAGGATGGGCAAGAACCAATGATGATGGTGTGGTAGGTAACAATAGTTTAATGTTGCTAAAGTGTAATGTGAAGCCATATCCATGCTTTACATGATCTTTGCATTCACATACATGCAAACACAGAATTCATGTAATCCCAAAACAGGATCTTTGCCTGACTCATTATTAGCATTTATTAATTAGTAATTTGGTTTTTCTATTGAGATCATGGAAATATTGAGAGAAGGAAGGGAGATAGAGGACAAATGTTACTGAGAATCGTGACGGCTGAAAAAGAAAATTTCTCTGCTTTGAAATTCTATCCCTGTCTGAGAGTGCTAATAATATTTTGTTAATATAAAAACATTCGGAGCACATGTCCCATGGCTACAAGCAGAAGGGAAAAATCTAGATTTACAAGTGAATATAAGTTCTACTCATGGAACACCACAGGACAGCAAGCTATTGGATGAGGAAATGGCTAAGACTCTTGTGCCAGTGGTCTGTCTCCGGTCAATTTTCTACAGGATAAATTTTCTTTGAGAACTCTCCTAAGTCACTGACGCTAAATGGTGTACCTGGTTCTTAACCACTTTATTCTTCTCCCCTAAGGAGGTAGACTAAGATGTGGGAAATAAGGGCGTTAGGAAATACAGAGTAAACTCCTTAGCTTGATAGTTTCTCCAGTTTTTGTCTCTTTTAGAATCACAACTTTTTAATTTTTTGAGACTTTTCAAGTACACTATTATGGGAAGCTATTTTGAAAAATTATTTCAGATTTTTTAGTGTCCCATATTGGGCTTTCCTGGTGGCTCAGGCCATAAAGAATATGCCTGCAATGCATGAAACCCAGGTTCAATCTCTGAGTTGGGAAGATCCTCTGAGAAGGGAATGGCTACCCACTTCAGTATTCTTGCCTGGAGAATTCCATGGACAGAAAAGCCTGGTGGGTTACAGTCCATGGGGTCACAAAGAATCAAATAAGATGAGTGACTAACACTTTTACTTTCAACTGTTATTTAACCTACCTGATTATCCTTTCACTTTCATAACAGACTACCACAAGATACTGAATTTTTAATCTATGTGTGTGTGTGTGTGTGTGTGTTTGTGTCGGTGTGTAAAAAAGAAAGAAGAAAAAGAAATGTGCACATATATGTGAACATAAGCATAAATCAGAAGTTACATATGAATTGATAGACTGATATAGATAGCTAGAAATAAATTTGCACCTTGGTATGTGTGTATATATATATATATATTCTATAAACATATTATATATATATTTAAGCATATTTATAAACACATATATAAATATGTATATTATATACATATTTACATATATATGTTTTTATATATAACATGTTATAATATATAATGATATATTATAATATATAATTATAGCATATATTCTATATTATGTTATATAATATATTATTATAACTATATAAACATATTTATAAATATATAAAATATAATATATAATACTATACTATATATAAGATGTTTATTCATACATAATATATAATATTGATATATAATAAACAATTTATATTATATATATATAATATGTTTACAGAAAATAGTTTTTTGTTTCCTCCTTCTCTCTGATTAAACTTTTATTTCACTACTTAGGTGTATATACAATGAGTACCTTATCTTAAACCTATCTCTACGGGACATAAATGTATCTTCCAAAGATCTAAAAAGTATGAACCCTAGTACTTTCTGGAAGGAGATGAATGACAACTAAAATGGGAAAAAAAAAAGAAAAGATTTTATTTGGACATATATCCTCTAAAGATTAGTACTTTAAGCAGACATGCTAGTTTATTTAACAAGAGACAAAGAAGGCCATTAATCACTAAAGGTCAGTGAGAAAAAGCTCTACTTTTTAAAAATGAGCTAATGAGCTTGTTAAGTGGATAGCCAGATTAAAGACATATGAGAAAAATAATTATGTATTCTTCCAGTAAGCAGTTATAGAATTTATTTCTTTTAATTACTATATTCAAACTAAAAATATATAATACTAGCAAAAAAAAGAAAAAACCTAGTAAGACCTGCAAGAAAATATACAAGTTTAGCAGATAAAAAGTTGCCAACATAAAAGAAAATACATATTGTGTTACTGAAGAAGGTAATTTAATTGTGAAGATGCCAATTTCCTTCAAATTAATTTAACAATTTTTAAAATCTCAATCTACAGAATATCAATATTTTAAGTAAAACTTGAAAAGTATATGCTAAATATAATATGAAATGAGAAACTGAAAATAGTCCAAGAATATCCTGAAAAAAGAAAACAAAACGTGTTTTGCACCATCAAATATTATTGCCAATTATTGTTGTGCTTAGTCACTCAGTTGTATCCAACTCTTTGCAACCTGATGAACTACAACACACCACGCTCTTCTGTCCACGGAGATTCTCCAGGCAAGAATACTGGAGTGGGTTGCCATGCCCTCCTTGAGGGGATCTTCCCAATCCAGGGATCAAACCCAGGTCTCCTGCATTGCAGGCAGATTCTTTGCCATCTGAGCTACCCGGGAAGCCCATAACAATTACAGGTTCACTAAATTTATAAGACCATAGTGTGGCACATAAACTAGTCAGTGAACCTTCCTGTTTTCTTTATTAAATGTTTTCTAGGGAGTTTGTTATGATCAATCTTTTACTTTATTAATATATTCTTTAGCTGAGTCTAATATACCACTTAATATATTGATTCTTAAAAAAAAAAATAGCAAACATGTTTCTCATTACCAGAAGTCTTATGTGTTTATTAAATGTTTCTCTTTATTACTGACAAGGGCTTAGTTTCCAAAATATACAAACAGCTCATACAACTCAATGATGAATAACCAACCCAAACCAAAAGTCAGCACAAGACCTAATTATACATTTCTCCAGAGAAGACACAGAGATGATCTATAGTCAAAAGAAAAGATGCTTAACATTGTTAATTTAATAGAGGAATGTAAACCAGAACTACAGTGAGGTATCATCTCGCACAAATCAGAATGGCCATCAGCATAAAGTCTACAAATAAAAAATGCTGGAAAGGGTGTGGAGAAAAGGGAACTCTCCCATACTCTTGTGGAGAAGGAAATGGCAGCCCACTCTGGTATTCTTACCTAGAGAATTCTGTGGACAGAGGAGCCTGGTGGACTGCTATCTATAGGGTCGCACAGAGTCAGACACAACTGATGCAACCTAGCAGCAGCAGCAGCCTATACTGTTGATAGCAATGTAAGTTGGTGCAGCCACTTAAAAAACAGCATGGAAGCTCCTCAGAAAACTAAAAATAGAATTACCATATGATACAGAAATCCCACTCCTGGGCATATATCTGGACACAAGGAAAACTCAAAAAATTACACTTACCCCTATGCTCCTAGTCATACTATTCACAATAGCCAGGACATGGAAACAACCTAAATGTCCATCTATGAATGAATGGATAAAGAAGATGTAGTACATATAGACAAGGGGATACTACTCAGCCATAAAAAGAGACAAATGATGCCGTTTCCAGCAACAAGGATGGACCCAGAGATTATCCAACTGAAGAGATTATCCAAGTGAAGTGAGTCAGAATGAGAAAGACAAACACCATATGATACCACTTATTTGTGGAATCTAAAATATGACGCAAATGAACCTATCTATGAAACAGAATCATGGGCATACAGAACAGACTTGCAGTTGCCAAAGAGGGGGGAGTTGGGGGAGGGATAGAATGGGAGGTTTGGGTTAGCAGATGTAAGTTTTTTATATATAGGATGGGGAAACAACAAGGTCTTACTGTATAGTACAGAGAACCATATTCAATATTCTATGATAAACCATAATGGAAAATGATATTAAAAAATAGTGAAATATATATATATATATATAATATGAATAACTGAATCACTATGATGTATATCAGTAATTAACAGCATTCTAAATCAATTCCACTTCAATAAAAAAAAAAGTTTCTCTTCATTAATGAGAATATCAATGTTTGAAGCTTTTTTTTTTTTTTTGACCATGCTGTGTGGCTTGTAGGATCTTAGTTCCCTGACCAGGGATTGAAACTGGACCTGGAAGCTAAAGAGCTGAGTTCTGACAACTTGCCCGCCAATATTGACATATACACACTGCTATATTTAAAATAGATAACCAACAAGGACCTACTATGAGTAGCAGAGGGAAATATGCTCAATATTCTCAAATAATCTAAGTGGGAAAAGAATTTGATGAAGAATACATGTATCCTTGTAACTAGGCTTCCCAGGCAACTCAGTGGTAAAGACTCCATCTTCCAGTGTGGAAGATGTAAGAGACGTGGATTTGATTCTTGGGTCAGGAAGATCTCCCGGAGGAGGGCATGGCAACCCATTCCAGTATTCTTGTCTGGAAAATTCCATGCACAGAGGAGGATCACGGCGTGCAGTCTATGGGGATGCAAAGAAGGGACATGATTGAGGGACTCAATATGTATAACCTAGGAAATGAATTTGTGTCTCCTGCATTGTAGGCAGATTCTTTACCACTGTGCCTCCAGGGAAGCCCAAATCAACTTTACTTCAGTATAAAATAGAAATTAAAAAAAAAAGAATAAAACTAGACCCCAATCTTCAGTTCAGTTCAGTTCAGTTGCTCAGTTGTGTCTGACTGCAGCACGCCTGCAGACAGTCTTCCCTGTCCATTACCAACTCCAGGAGCCTACTCAAACTCATGTCCATCGCATCAGTGATGCCATCCAACCATCTCATCCTCTGTTGTCCCCTTCTACTCCCCTTGCGTTAATCTTTTCCAGCATCAGGGAATTTCCCAGTGAGTAGGTTTTCTGCATCAGGTGGCCAAAGTATTGGAGTTTCAGCTTCAACATCAGTCCTTCCAATGAACAGCCAGGATTGGCCCCCTTTAGGATGGACTGGTTGAATCTCCTTGCAGTCCAAGGGACTCTCAAGAGTCTTCTTCAATACCACATTTTAAAAGCTTCAATTCTTCAGCCCTCAGCTTTCTTTATAGTCCAACTCTCACAACCATACATGACTACTGGGAAAACCATAGCTTTGATTAGATGGACCTTTGTCGACAAAGTAATGCCTCTGCTTTTTAATATGCTGTCTAGGTTGGTCATAGCTTTTCTTCCCAGGAGCAAGCGTCTTTTAATTTCTTACACCACTAGCAAAAATTAATTCAAGACAGATTATAAACAATGAGACCCTACTGTATAACACAGCAAACTATATTAAATATCCTGTGACAAACCATAATGAAAAAGAATATGAAAAATTATATGTGTGTGTGTGTCTGTGTGTGTGTGCCTGTGTGTATAACTGTGTAACTTTGCTCTACAGGAGAAATTAACATATTTTAAATCAAATATATTTCAATAAAATTAAAAAATAAAAAACAGAGAAGACAATAAAAGAATATCATTGTTTGCTCATTTATGAGATAAAAATTCTTTAAACATTATAACATGTGTGTTTGTGGTAATCCATATCTGCATTGTCACACATAGGTAGTATTTTGGACTCTGAAACATTTTTATTAATGCCTAGTACACGATCGCTTATTATCAATTTTGTCTGGTGATTTTTGATTTGGACTAGTTATTTTGTCTTAATCTACAGAGTTCTAAATTGAGGAAATGCAAATAAAAAATTTCCTAATGTTTCCGCTGAGAAAGCAGAAATAAGTTACCAAACTGAAAGCAGTTTAGTCTTAGTCCAGGGTCTGTGCTTATCTTTGAGTCTCAGGTATAGCCAAGACAAGATATTCCAATTGCAGTATTGTAACTGTTATCTGCGCTTTAAGGCTACATTGTCTCTCTCTGTATCTATCTTATTTGTGTTGATATAGGACAATATTTCAATAAGATGCTCTATCATATCTACTTGCTCTAACCAGGTTCCTTTATCTTTTAGAATTCTTCCTCGTGCTGGAGGCAGATATATAGTAAAATCCCTTCTTTCACCAAGAAATAAAATACAGCTATATATTCATTCTTTGTGAATTTTTTGTCTCTTTAGATTGCAATTTTCATTCTTTTATTAGTATTAAATGTATATTTATGATTAATAAAAATAAGTAAGATGTTTTCTCAAATTTGTATATTTAAATCTTTCACTATATACATCATAACACAAAGATAATAATTGTGATAAATTTTTGAAATTATATCTTAAGTGTAGTATATCCTTTGTTGTTAAAAAATGTCGACCTAATTCCTTGATTCCTGCTTCAGGTTTTGGTTGTTCAATTGCTACATCTTTATGTTAGATACATACCTTATAATTCTAGTTAGAAACATTTTAATGTTTGATTTGTAATATTTTTTCTTTTTAAAATAAGAATTTACAAAACAGTTATTTTAAGATCTATTTCTTTTAGGCATGACTCACTGAATATCAGATTAATGTTGTTTTTTACAATAAGTATTAAAAAACCTATAAAAATGGAAAGTTTATGTAGTTTATATTAATAAGTAAAATTGGGGATCCAATACAGAAAATACAGAAATGAAAAGCCACACTGAGAGATGTTCAAATACAGAGGGCTTTAAATATCATGCTGGACTTAAGATAACAGATTTTAAGAAAATAAATAATGATTTAAACAATCATATTAAAATACTTTGCTTTTGTTGAAATTTTGTAGGGTTACTGAAAATTGAAAACAAAACCTTGCAGGCATATAATAAGGATAACATATACAATAAATCAAATATTTGGAAATATATAGAGCATTATGCATATAAATAATTAATATTTTTCTGTTTCTTCTACAATTTGAGATATGAACTTAATACACATTCTTAGCATAGCTTACCGATGTGTACAGGCTTTTTCTTTCAGTGTGATTATAAATGAAAATATGTTGCAGTAAGTAAAGTTTCATAAATATTTTTATAAGAACCGTCTTTTATAAGGACAAATTGATCATCTTTAGTGGCTCTTTATATTTAATTTAATTACTAATTTGTTATATTTTACTTGAGCTGCCATTAGCCACTAAATTTCACCTTTGTTTTAAATCATTTTATAAATATGTTAGTAATCCACATTAAATTATTCAAGTGTATCATGTAGATTTTCTGATTTGCATGATAATATTACCAACTAACATCATCAGTAGGAACCACAAACAAGTTTCTTAATTCTGACTCAAAATGTCATCTTAAAGTAGATTTAATAATCCTTTTTCCCAAATATGTCAGGATCAAAAAAAGTAGAAGATGAAAGGGTTTTTGAAAGTAACATTGGTAAACATTTACTTCTTTTCTTGATCCTTAAGATTCTCTAGGAGAGCTAAGGAACTTGCACAGAGCAAGTCACTAACAGGATTTTATTTCCCTCCGTCAGTGTGTTTTCTGAAAGCTGTTTGTTTGACCTTGTAGCTTGGCATCACAAAACAGTCATTAAAGCTTTTGGGGTAGTTGTAAACATTATTGACAGGTAATAATTACTTTTGAAAATATCCATCGAAAATTGCTATAATAATCTTATTTGCATCACAATAGAGCTGCTTAAGCACTCACAATATTAGGGGGAGAGGAAATTTGTGTTGGATCAATTGTTGCTCCATAAATGATATTTTATTTGATGTTAACTTTTTATCAAGGTGAAATATTGTAAGAGATTTGCACAGAAAACTTGATTAACACACATAAACTGAAATTCTATTTTTAAAACCCATCATCTATACACCTGACAAGGCTTGAGTACAAGCTATAGGAAAAATGTTTCCTATATTTCTCTAGTTATCTGAAATATCCTCCATTTTCCCCACCTTTCCAAATGTTCTGTTTTTCTCTCTCACTTTTTTGCTGCAGCCTTAATTTCTCTTCAACTAAAATTAAGTTACATTTTACATATACTCTTATATATACTCTTATTCTCTTTGTGGTATTAACCATCTATTATTAAGCATTTTTATATTTCCTTCTATTAGAAGTTACATTTCTAGAGTGCATTTCTTTAACAAATGGCATAATAAGAAATAAATTCTCTGAATTCTATAAATATATGAATTATTGACACATTAATATTATTATTTTAATGCAATCAAGAAAATATAATAAAAGGAAAAGATTGAAATATTCAAATTGCTAGTAAAAACAGTCAAATTTATACACAATTTTTGAGGTCACCAAAATATAGTATGGATGAAAGCACTACAATTGTGAGAACCAAAGCTTCTAATACCATAGAATCTATGATAATAGACGGAAAACACAAATTCTTCTTGTGGGTTTCTAGAAGTGATGGTGAATGGGGCAATTTCTTCTTGAATACACAGTGTTCTGGACAAATATATTCCAGCTACTAGGTGCATAGCCCATGCAGCAGCATTAGTTACATCCATTTGCCTGAGGTTTTTTTTTTTTTTTTTTTCTTTTTTAGTATAGTGTACCAGAATGTGTGCACTGAGCTGGCACCTTAACTGAGAAATCGATAGGTTATTCTACTTTTGTACTATAATTGTTGTCTTATATTTGATGGAGTAAATCATTAAACACTAAAGCAACCCAACCAAAGAAAAACAGTGAATCCTGTGGTCATGAGCTCATTGCTATAACTCCATTGCCAAAAGACTTATCTCTCCCTTGGTTGAATACAATGTTCTATTATAGCATTTCAACAGATCAGGTGTTCTGTAAGTTATCTTAGGTGGAAATGCTGGTTGAGATACTGAGGCAAAGAAGACAATATTGTACATGAACATACACGGATTCTGTTAAAGATGCATTGCTGCCCAGAAAGGATGGAAGAGGGCCAAGTAGTTAATTGATTAACTGGAAAAATGTTACCCCTCTAGGGATTTGCATCAGTCTGTGGTCCTGGTGGACTGGGTCCATGATGGCCATATTTAAATTAGCCTCAGTAAGAACTAGCCATGTTTTATTTATTTATTTTGGCTATGCCCCATGGCTTGCAGGATGTCAATTCCCCGCCTAGAAATTGAACCCAGATCATGGCAGTGAAGGTTTGGAATCTTAACCACTAGGCCACCAGGGAATTCCCAAGTTAGCCACATTATAGACTTTATCATTCCTGCCACCTGTTAATGTGCTCCCATTCTGGGGGTAGTTGAGAAAGAGAAGTGGGTTGTGAAGGCAACCTGTCTATCTGGTTATTGCATGTCTCTTCTTAAATAGGTGTTTTCTGATGGACATTAAAATGACACATAAAGATTCAAATGTTTTCACTCACTCTCATAAATAAATGCACATATCTTTTTCTAGGACTCCCTTGCCCCTGAAATTCCACATGTGTTCCCTGCAGCCACCTAAAAGAAGTCAGACTCAATCCAACCTTTAAAATATTTCTCTCTCCATACAAAGTAGAAGAACAATTATACTGTTCACAACAATGAGAAGGCTTTCTTTTACCATTGTCCTTCAGGGCTAATCATGGATGGGACTTTAATGCTATAGCAGTCTAGTCCTAGCTAACCTAACCTACTGTGTTGGTTCATTCACGGCCACAGTTAGAGTTCTCTATTCTTCTGTTCTCAGAGGAAATTTTGCTAAGCCTCTAGGGTTATGTTGGAAAAGGACCAGAAGTACAGAAATGGGTGATTTTTTCATATAATTTTGTCTTTTAGACATGCCATACTCAAGCTTAATCTGGAACGTGTAACTTTTAATCTAAGATGGATTTCGGCACTATTTCTGTAGCATTTTGATCCAGTGGGTTTTATTAACACTCTTCTCATAATGAGATCAGATCACATATGCAGTCAATGTCTATAGTTAGGTTCTCATTTTCTTCCTATTTTTTCAACACAATTTATGGACTTTTTTTTTTTTTAAGGGAAAGTAGATCTTGCTTCATAGACTTTGCTCCAAAAATCTAAGACTCTTCTAATGAGATAAACTTGGAGTTGCCCAGAAATCAATTTTATGTGCCTAATATATCACCAGAACCATGGTGGGTCATCTGGCCTAAATCTGAAAAGTTTGCCCTGGAAGCTGGAGTTGTAAATCCCTGTCTTATTCTAGGCCCCACTTGAGGATAAGTAGCTTTCCAAGACATCTGATAAATGAGTCAGAATAATATTCCTAAAATCACTGTGTGTACCACTAAAGAGCAGCACTAAATTTTGTGGATCTTAAGATGTGATGTGCAATAGTACCATTTGTACTTTTGCTTTAGAGATGATAACAGAATGATTGGAACCACTGAAACACAAATCTTTTGGGTTGGCAGGATTCTAAATTTCCATAATTTTTTTTAACCTTGCACATATAATTATCTGATTAACACATGTACAATACTCTAAAGTTTTTGCTCAGCAAGTTCACTTTGCATAGTATCACTAACCTAGATGGCAAGCATGATATTCTCCCAGTTGTCAAGATGATCAAGATCAAGATGTCTATATCTTTGCCAAGTAATGTTGCAATCATCAGGGAACATTTTTAGAAATTTATTATTTGGAGGTCCCTCTCCAAAAATACTGAATCAGAATCTGCATATAACACCTCCAGAGGATTTACATGTGCATTAAAATTTATATGCACTGAACCATATTATGATAGGGCTCAGGTGAATTAACATAACCTGGAAGCAAGACAGTGAAAGTGCTCTCCTGAAATTTGGCAAGTAAAAGTTAATACCATAAGACTTGCACTAGTGATAGGGATTAAGAAGAGGCTTTGTAAAATCGATAGCCACTTACTGAGTGCCAGATACTGTGTTGCTCTGCTCAAGCAAATATAAAAACCTGACATAACAATCTATGACTGTTAAAATGATGTTAGTCAATTGTGATCTCACCATTATCCATCTGTTTTTTGCAAAACCAGAAAAGTGAATTGAGTGGTGACAGGATGGAGATCACAGTTTCTACATATCATGATTTCCTAAGACTATTTCTGCCCATTATGATAATAACGTCCATCTTTCTTCTGATGAATATGCTAACACCTGGCTTCTGTTATTCTAGAATCACACAATCAATACCGATGCTGTTGTTCAACAGCTCAGGTCAGTTCAGTTCAATTCAGTCACTCAGTCGTGTCTGACTCTTTGCGACCCCATGAATCGCATCACGCCAGGCCTCCCTGTCCATCACCAACTCCTGGAGGCCAAAGTACTGGAGTTTCAGCTTCAGCATCATTCCTTCCAAAGAAATCCCAGGGTTGATCTCCTTCAGAATGGACTGGTTGGATTTCCTTGCAGTCCAAGGGACTCTCAAGAGTCTTCTCCAACACCACAGTTCAAAAGCATCAATTCTTCGGCGCTCAGCCTTCTTCACAGTACAACTCTTACATCCATACGTGACTACTGTAAAAACCATAGCCTTGACTAGACGGACCTTAGTCGGCAAAGCTCAGTAGTGTTCAACTCTTTGTGACCTCATGCACTGCAGCACGCCAGACTTTCCTGTCCTTCACTATCTCCCAGAGTTTGCTCCAACTCATGTCCCTTGAATCAATGATGCCATTCAACCATCTCATCCTCTGTTACCCGCTTCTCCTCCTGCCTTCAGTCTTTCCAGAATCAGGTTTTCTCCAAAGGGTCGGATCTCCCCATCAGGTGGCCAAAGTATTGGCATTTCAGTTTCACCACTTAGTCTTTCCAATCAATATTCAGGATTGATTTCATTTAGGATTGGCTGGTTTGATCTCATTGCAGTCCAAGGTAGTTTCAAGAGTCTTCTCCAACACCACAGTTCAAAATCATCAATTCTTCAGCACACAGCCTTCTTTGTGTTCCAACTCTTTTCTTTTAAAATTGATTAATTAATTAATTAATTAAATTTTTATTTTTACTTTATTTTACTTTACAATACTGTATTGGTTTTGCCATACATTGACATGAATCCACCACGGGTGTACAAGCGATCTCAAACATGAACCCCCCTCCCACCTCCCTCCCCACAACATCCCTCTGGGTCATCCCCGTGCACCAGCCCCAAGCTGGTCCAATGCTATATCCTGCATTGGACGTAGACTGGTGATTCGATTCTTACATGATAGTATACATGTTTCAATGCTATTCTCCCAAATCATCCCACCCTCTCCCTCTCCCTCTGAGTCCAAAAGTCCGCTATACACATCTGTGTCTTTTTTGCTGTCTTGCATACAGGGTCATCATTGGCATCTTTCTAAATTCCATATATATGTGTTAGTATACTGTATCGGTGTTTTTCTTTCTGGCTTGCTTCACTCTGTATAATCGGCTCCAGTTTCATCCATCTCATTAGAACTGATTCAAATGTATTCTTTTTAACAGCTGAGTAATACTCCATTGTGTATATGTACCACTGCTTTCTTATCCATTCATCTGCTGATGGACATCTAGGTTTTTTCCATGTCCTGGCTATTATAAACAGTGCTGCGATGAACATTGGGGTACATGTGTCTCTTTCAATTCTGGTTTCCTCAATGTGTATGCCCAGCAGTGGGATTGCTGGGTCATATGGCAGTTCTATTTGCAATTTTTTAAGGAATCTCCACACTGTTCTCCATAGTGGCTGTACTAGTTTGCATTCCCACCAACAGTGTAGGAGGGTTCCTTTTTCTCCACACCCTCTCCAGCATTTATTGCTCGCAGATTTTTGGATCACAGCCATTCTGACTGGTGTGAAGTGGTACCTCATTGTGGTTTTGATTTGCATTTCTCTAATAATGAGTGATGTTGAGCATCTTTTCATGTGTTTGTTAGCCATCCGTATGTCTTCTTTGGAGAAATGTCTATTTAGTTCTTTGGCCCATTTTTTGATTGGATCATTTATTTTTCTGGAACTGAGTTGCATATGTTGCTTGTATATTTTTGAGATTAGTTGTTTGTCAGCACATGAAAAGACTGTGTTCCAACTCTTAACACCTGTACATGACTACTGGAAAAATCATAGCTTTGACTATTGTATCTTTGTTGAGACAGTGATCTCTGCTTTTCAATATTCTCTCTAGGTTTGTCATAGCTTTTCTTACAACGAGTAAATATATTGTTAAATTTATGGCTGCAGTCACCGTCTACAGTGATTTTGGAGCCCAAGAAAATAAAGTCTGTTACTATTTCTATTTTTTCCTCATCTATTTGCTGTGAAGTAAATGCCAAGATACTGGTTTTTTGAATGTTGAGTTTTAAGTCATCTCTTTCACTCTTTTCTTTCACCTTCATCAAAAAGCTCTTTAGTTCCTCTTCACTTTCTTCCATTAATGTGGTATCATCTGTATAGCTGAAGTTGTTGATATTTTTCCTGACAATCTTGATTTCAGCTTGTAATTCATCCTGCCTGGCATTTGGCATGATGTACTCTGCATATAAGTTAAATAAGCAGGGTGACAATATACAGTTTTGATGTACTCCTTCACCCAGATTTGAATCAGTTCATTGTTCCATGTCTGGTTCTAACTGTTACTTCTTGACGTACATACAGGTTTCTCAGGAGACAGGTAAGGTGGTCTGGTATTCCCATCTCTTTAAGAATTTTCATGTTTGTTGTGACCCATGCATGTAATGGGTTTAGCATAGTCAACAAAACAGAAATAGATATTTTTCTGTAATTCTCTTGCTTTTTCTAGGATCCAACGGATGTTGGCACTTTGATCTATGGTTCCTCTGCCTTTTCTAAATCAAGCTTGTATATCTGGAAGTTCTAAGTTCACATACTGTTGTAGTCTAGCTTGAAGGATTTTGAGCATCACCTTGCTAGCATGTAAAAAGAGCACAACTGTGCAGTAGTTTGAACATTCTTTGGCATTACCCTTCTTTGGAATTTGAAGGAAAAGTGAACTTTTCCAGTCCTGTGGCCCGTACTAGTAACATCCAAATCATTGAATGGTCCTGACCTATACAAATCATTCACCACTGATTTTCCTTCATTCCTGTGCATGTTTATCATCCTGGTTGAAGAAGTTCCCTTCTCTTACCATTGAAACAGTCAGATCCTGGATATAGTCAATTACATAGTAAATTAATTCTAATATAGACATCTCTGTGAGTTTCCTGACATCATTCCTATATATCAATTCAATGAAATTCCAACACATCATCTAATTTTTTGTATGTGACATGCATGTCCAAGTTTCAAGAGACATTCAACAAACTAGTAAGACCAGCTTCAAATTGTGCTGATATAATAGGACCACTTTGTGGTCTTTTATTACAAGCGAGCATTCCTATGTCAATGAATTCTCCATTTTTGTGTTTAGAAAGTGGAGCAGAAAACATAAAGTGTTGAATATCAGCAAAATACTCTGGTGAAAGATTTAAGGTATTTTAAAGTGCTTGTGCTTTCAAAAACAACATTTACAGTTAAGAAGATATTTTAATCATAGACAATATTTGGTTTTAAGAGAGATTATTTTGACACAGTTGAAGAAAGAATTGAAAGGAGTGTTACTAGAGACATGAGGTTCTTTATAAGCAATCTAGAGAGGTTGGTAGAAATTTGAAATGCGGTAGAGTAAAATGAAGATGTTAAAAACAAACACTAAGAGGTCAGATTCATAGGCTGTGATGATTAATTTCAGTGGTAGAAGTACAAAAGACTCAAGATTGTTACCTAGAATTTGCCTTTGAAATGTACATATGTACATATGTATGTATATGTGTGAGTATATATATATATATATATATATATATATATATATATACACACACACATAGGCTTCCCAGGTGGTGCTACTGGTATAGAACCTGCTTGCCAATGCATGAGACAAAAGAGATGCAGGTTCGACCCCTGGGTCAGAAAGATCCCCTGGAGGAGGGCATGGCAACCCACTCCAGTATTCTTGCCTGGAGAATCCCATGGACAGAGAAGCCTAAAGGGCTACAGTGCATAGGGTCACAAAGTGTCTGAAGAGTCTGACACAACTGAAGTGACTTAGCACAAATGCTAAGTGTATATGTATATATATAACCACATATATATATATAACCATATATATATACACTTTATTATTTCATTATGTATGTCTGTCCATTTATCATTTTGTATTGTTGTATTCTTTATAAAAAGACTTATAGAAGTTTAGAAATATAACACAAAATCATAATCAAACTATAAATGAGGTATTTTATATTTGTATTAATTAGTTCCTGGTCTAACATTTTCTGTTTTGTTTTACAATTCACAATAACCATAGATAATTTGATCATTGCAATATCACTCCTCTCTCTTTTTTATAAATTTTACCCAGAAATAATATTGGTTTAATATAGTAAGAGAAGAAATTTAAGCCTAAAACTATTACAAGCAAAAAAAAAAAAAATTGTAATGTATTCACAAAATAAATGGAAAATAGCTGCTTCCAACATTAATGAATCTTAAAAACATAATGATTATAAAAAAGAATTATTAATAAAACTTTCTAACTACATATGTTAACATTTTTATGTAATTGTACATAATTTTAAAGCAAGAAAATAATAAAAAAATTCTATCAATATATTGTGTTTAGATGTGTGCATACTAAAAGCATACACATACAAACACACACAAATAAATAATAAACAAAATTTCATAATGATAGTTAAATATTGTGGTGGAATAAAGAAGGATTTTTATAGAGAGACGCATATTGGATTTAATCATGTTTATTTCTTAACGGGTGGTGGGTATACTGGAGATTATTATAGATTTTATTACACATTGTATATATTTTAGATACATTATCTTCTATGCAACAAATATTTAACAATAAAACATAGAAAAAAGCTAAACTTTCAGATGCTAGTTGGAGAAAAAGCTCTTTAAGTGGTGTGTATGTCTGTGTAGTATACTCATCTTTATATGCTTATGTACATGATTTTATATATAAATATAGCATAATTATGCAATTATGATCTACAAACATTTGTGTGTTAATACATTTCTTAAGCTCATTTTGAGATTCCTGTGTGTCTGGCAAATATGACCTCTCTACTTTATTTCAGCATCTTTCTCTTTACTAAATGCAGCGACATGTAATGAAGATTAATAGTATTTCAAACTCAAAAATGAAAGAGCAGAAAACCACATATAAAACAAAGCACTCTCCTTTCACTTTCCATGAAGAACCCACTCTTTTCATTCTAGAAAATGAAATATTATGCATGTAAAAATGGTCTCTGCAAAAAATTCATTACAGAGCCGTGAATAAACTTTGTATTTAATGCCTGTAAATCAGATTTATTTATTAAGCTGAGCTTGGCATACTTTAGACCCAGAGGATTGTCCACAGAACATGCTTTCATTTAGCTTGGCTGTGCTCAGAACTGGAGGCAATATCTTCCTAGAAATATTTTATAGGAGTAGATTGGCCATCACTGATTTAAAGCCTTCCAGCTGAGTAGACTCCTCCACGGTGCTAGAGTCTTCAGCAGGATTTTATCAGTTCCTAACTTATTAAAACTCTATTAAGGATCTGATTTTTGTTCTGGGTGTATATAGCTATTTTTTTTTTCACAAATGTAGTTAAAAGCTTATGACAGAAGGGAGTGACAGTTGAGAAGTACCACTACTTCTTCGTTAATAAAAGAGCTATCATGAATAGTTGATGACATTATTAATATATTCTGCCACATTTAAATTTTGTCACCATATTATTTAAATTTCTGATTCTGTGAGAAATCATCAAACCAAATCTCAAAGGAAATATCCAAATCATTGTTAATAAAGGAGATATATTTCTGAAAATATATGTTTATAATGTTTTAAAACTCTTCTCACATATTGAAACAACGTTATTTAATTTGTTAAATATGGCATATATAAACATTATACATATACCATACTACATATCTACTATTATAGTGTATATATATATATATAGTATGTATATAATGTACTATTATACACATACAGTTAACTGTATATAATTGTATATATGATTGCATATTATGTTCATTATTATATATGTATATATATGATACTTTTCATAGTTTTTATAAAACACATTTTATGCAAATAGTATTTCAATTCTCTAAGTTTCAATATTTTCACTTTTTTTATAATTAAATTTAAACCTGAAGCTGGCACTAAAAGTTTCTGGGAAAATATTAAAGACATTATAAAGAAATTAAGAGGATGTATTAGAGAGAGAGATGAAGCAATATATTATAGATATCACTGAGAAATCTCCTAGGAAAGAACATATTCATATGTAAACAGCAATGTTTCTAAATGAAACCCAATGTCTATCAAATATTTGCCAAGCTTTTATCTTGAGAATATAAGGCACCTATAGATATAATCTAAATATCAACCCTGAATATGAGAATATGAAGAGATAATTTAATGTTAGTGCATATGTGGAAAGGGGAAAACTGAAAGGATAATTCCAGTATAGTGAAAACAATTGTAAAAATCAATTGGTGTATATGACATACCTTGACTGACTGTTTATTCTCTTAGAATGTTTGGATATATAATGGGTTCAGGATATTTCAGGGACATGAAAATATTTATTGTTTGTTACATTAATGTGAACCATCTGCTTTCTCAAAGTATTTGAGCAGGCCATAGTTGAAAACACTTTAAGTTGCCCAATGAAGTCACCATTTCATTTGCCTACTTTCACAGAATGATGTAAAAACAGAGAAATAAAGAAGTCAACAAGATTTACATACACAATTGAGGAAATGAGAAAATATGTATTATAATAATGTTTTGCTTAGTTAAAATCATCTTATTAATCACTTTAGCCCAGTATCCTTCATCACTTCTTTAGCAGATTGTAATACTCCAGTATTCTGGCCTGGAGAATTTCTTGGACTGTATAGTCCATGGGGTCACAAAGAGTTGGACACGCCTGAGTGACTTTCACTTCACTTCACTAATCTATGTAATATATCATACTTCCTATCACTTGCAATCCAATTTATATTATCCGTATCATTCAATATAAGATAATATATGATATAAAATTATTAATTACTTAATATTTTGCCACTTAAATGCTGAGCATGTGATATACAATTGTATTAAAGAGAAAAACAGATAAATACATATTTTTTTATACTTAAATTTGTGCACATCTTTGGCAGCCATGAAATTAAAAGACACTTACTCCTTGGAAGAAAAATTATGACCAACCTAGATAGTATATTCAAAAGCAGAGACATTACTTTGCCGACTAAGGTCCGTTTGGTCAAGGCTACGGTTTTTCCAGTGGTCATGTATGGATGTGAGAGTTCGACTGTGAAGAAAGTTGAGCGCCGAAGAATTGATGCTTTTGAACTGTGGTGTTGGAGAAGACTCCTGAGAATCCCTTGGACTGCAAGGAGAGACAACCAGTCCATTCTGAAGGAGATCAGCCCTGGGATTTCTTTGGAAGAAATGATGCTGAAGCTGAAACTCCAGTACTTTGGCCACCTCATGCGAAGAGTTGACTCATTGGAAAAGACTTTGATGTTGGGAGGGATTAGGGGCAGGAGGAGAAGGGGACGACAGAGGATGAGATGGCTGGATGGCATCACTGACTCGATGTACATGAATCTGAGTCAACTCCAGGAGATGGTGATGGACAGGGAGGCCTGGTGTGCTGCGATTCATGGGGTCACAAAGAGTTGGACATGACTGAACGACTGAACTGAACTGAACTTGGCAGTATTTTTAGAAAATCCAGTAAATGACTGTTGCTTTATAAGAGATTATATTTTCCTGGTGTAAAATATTTTCATACTAGTATTTTATTCCATTATCTCTTCTAAATAGTTTTGTATGTTTCTGATCAAGTAACAGAAAATCTCACTAAAATTGGTTTACACAGAATAGATTCATCATCTCCTTTAACTGAAAAGCCCAAGGATAGGCAGCTTCAAACTTGATAAAAAATGTAAATGATATCTTAGAACATATTTTTTCTCTCTTGGGGATATTGTCTGCTATGCTGTCTTCATTCTCAGATATCCTTCTACAAACAGTTTTCAGAGGACTGTGAAAATTGCAGATGCGTACTTTGCTAGGATCAAGTTGAAGAGAAAAAAGCAACAACATACTTTCCTGAGAGCTCAAATATCTTATCATTGGTTGTATTGGTTCTGACCAGTATTAAGTGGGTCATGTCTGCATTCCATGCTTAGACCAGTCACAGGATGGTCATGCCTTTCCTGAAGCACTTAGAGTAAGAGAAGGAGATTTTCTGGAAAGCAAAAGCAGTGTACTATAAATAACAAGATTTGGTATGGCTGACGGTAAAAAAAAATAACAAGCAAGAAATGTCCATTACAACTCCCATGTTCCACTTTTATTCCCTTGTTCATGGAAAACTACATCAGAATGCAGAGACTATTAGGCTTCAGTATTAGGAGATGCAGAGGAATCTCCAGAATGATTTTGATATTGGACTGAGAACTATTATATTCACATGGTTGCTTTTCATGAAAACAATTTATTTTCTATCAGTGTATGTGTAATGGGAGGGATGGCTTATTAAAGCAGCTTATATGCTGCAGAAGCATGGGTAGGGCTAGAACTGCTACTGGGGAGAAACTTGTGATGCAGCAAGAGAAAAAAAAAAGAAAGAAAGAAAAGAAACTAATGAGCTAGCAGAGAGCTATGCAATTCAGGAGATAAACTTTGCTACCATCACCAAATCTTTGGTAAAGTTGCAAACTCTCAAATTTTGATCAGACATCATTATCATATTTTGGAAGTTGCTACAGGTTTTGGACCTGGATCAAAAGAAACTGATATCCAGGAGCATGGTTAATCACCTGAAGCCTGCTTTCTGAGTCAAGTCTGAGCACTTCAGCCAATTGAATCCAGAAATTGTAGCGATGAGTTTTGATTAAAGAAGTATAGATTTATGGGTTTGACCCATGTTCACTTTATGACTGAGGATAGTATTTTTTAGAGGTGCTTTTCTCTGTTAGGTGAACTGAGCATTGGGGACCACTGTACAGTCAATGAGGACTTCCCTGGTGTCTCAGATGGTAAAGCATCTGCTCACAACGTGGGAGACCTGGGTTTGATCCCTAGGTCAGGAAGATCCTCTGAAGAAGGAAATGGCAACCCACTCCAGTACTCTTGCCTGGAAAATCCCATGGATGGAGGAGCCTGGTAGGCTACAGTCCATGGGGTGGCAAAGAGTCGGACATGACTGAGTGACTAAACTTTCACTTTCATACACTCAGTGAGTTCAGGTCAGTCTCTCAGTCATGTCAGACTCTTTGCCACCCCATGGACTGCAATACACCAGGCTTCCCTGTCCATCACCAACTCCCAGAGATTGCTCACACTCATGTCCATTGAGTCAGTGATGCCATCCAACCATCTCATCCTCTGTTGTCCCCTTCTCCTCCTGCCTCCAATCTTTCCCAGCATCAGGGTCTTTTCCAGTGAGTCAGTTCTTTGCATCAGGTGGCCAAAGTATTGGAGTTTCAGGTTCAGCATTAGTCCTTCCAATGAATATTCAGGACTGATTTCCTTTAGGATTGACTTGTTTGATCTCCTTGTAATCCAAGGGACTCTCAAGAGTCTTCTGCAGCACTGCAGTTCAAAAGCATCAATTACGCAGTTCAAATATGGTCAATATTGTGTGTCAAAACTTTGCCAAGATGGCAAGAATTTTAACTTTAAAAAGAAACTTGAAGATGAATCAAGACTTTCCATGTGACCTTGCACACATCATTTAAACTACTTCATCTCATATTTCTAATGAAAAAAATGGTCCATTTTAACTTTGACATAGCAGTTTTGGCCCCAATCATAACTGTTCCCCTCAAACCACTTATCAATTATTCTTCTAAAATAGCTTTCTACTTGAAAAGCATATGTAGGGAGTAAAGTAAATAAATATAACATACCTGTTTCATTGCCTAGAATTTAATAAGGCCTCAAATTATAAACCTTACAGAAAAATGTTCATCTACATACATTAAGTATTCAATCACAAAATAAACAGATACATAAATGAAACATTCTACCCTCAAGTGAGTTTATTAGAATAATAACTAGGTAATAAGAACTGGGAAAAAATAGAAAAGAAATAGTACACATTTTAGTATCTATAATTTCATTAATAATACCACTTTTGTATAATTTTTGACATTTATCAATTGTATTTCATTTTAATATAAGATATTGTTTGTTGCTAAATGGAAACTTTATATATGTATAGTCAAGTCTGTCATTATCTTAACACACATCAATTTTTGAAATGATATTTTGTCTCTATTATTAAAATGCCAAGTCATATATTTTCTGTGTATTTTATTGCTTTGGGTTTTATTTTTATTATGAAAGCTTTAAATATAAAGAAGAGTTTGACTTGTTATTTGTTTAATCATGAATTTTATAATGATTTGAAACTTTTTTCTCAGTTTAAAATACTTTTTCAGAGGAAAATATAATTCAGTTCATGAAGATCAATTTACATGTAGTAGAATGCAATTTATGAGATATTCTCTATTAAATAATATCAGGTATAACAATATTATTTTAGTTGTTTTCCTTTCCCAGGATAAAAGGAAGCCTCATAATCACAAAGCTATGTATCAAATAGCAAACAAAAAGCTGCTGCTGCTGCTGCTGCTGCTAAGGCGCTTCAGTTATCTGACTCTGTGCGACCCCAGAGACGGCAGCCCACGAGGCTCCTCCGTCCCTGGGATTCTCCAGGCAAGAATACTGGAGTGGGTTGCCATTTCCTTCTCCAAGGCATGAAAGTGAAAAGTGAAAGCGAAGTCGTTCGGTCCTGTCCGACTCTTAGCGATCCCATGGACTGTAGACACAGGCTCCTCCGTCCATGGGATTTTCCAGGCAAGAGTACTGGAGTGGGTTGCCATTTCCTTCTGCAGGCAAATGAAAAGAAGAATCATCAAATTTATAATCCACACAATGGGTAGAACAAATTCACTTTCGGTATTGTAAGATATAGAACAATGTCAAGGAATATTGAGTATATTAGCCAGTTTACATTAGATATCTATGGAAAGGGTCAAAAAAATTTTTTTCCCTCTTTTGAGTAGCCCCCAAATCCATAATCCTCTTGAACACTGAGGATTGCTTCTAAGGGAATATTTTGTAATAAGATATACAGTTTTGGAGAAAAGACAGCCTCTTCAATAAGTGGTGCTGGGAAAACTGGATAGCTACATATAAAAAAATGAAATTAGAACACATCCTAACACCATACACAGAAGTAAACACAAAATAGATTAAAGACTTACATGCAAGGCCAAAAACTGTAAAGGTCCTAGAGGAAAACATAGCTAGAACACTACTTGACGTAAATCACAGCAAGATCCTCTGTGACTCACCCCTAGAATAATGGAAATAAAAACAAAAATAAATAAGCGGGATCTAGTTAAACTTAAAAGTTTTTACACAGCAAAGGAAATCATAAAAAAGGTGAAAGACAATCCTCAGAATTAGAGAAAATAATAGCAAATGAAACAACTGACAAAGGATTGATCTCCAAAATACAAAAGCAGCTCATGCAGCTCAATATCAGATAAAACAACCTAATCAAAAAATAAGTAGACGATCTAAACAGATGTTTCTCCAGTAAGACATACAGATAGCTAATAAACACATGAAATCAACATGGCTCATTATTAGAGAAATGCAAATCAAAACTACAATGAGGCATCACCTCACAATGGTTAGAATGGCCATTATCAATAAATCTACAAATAATAAATGCTGGAGAGGGTGTGGATGGAGAAAAGGGAACTCTCTTGTACTGTTGGTGGGAATGTAAATTGATATAGTGACTATGGAGAGCATATGGAGATTCCTTAAAAACTCTGAATAAAACTATCATACGATCCAATAATTCCACTACAGGGCACATACACCAAGGAAACCATAATCAAAAAGACACATGTACCCTAATGTTCATTGCAGTACTATTTACAACAGTTAGGCCATGGAAGCAACCTATATATTCATCAACAGATGAGTGGATAAAGAAGTTGTGGTACATGTACAAGAGAATATTACTCAGCCATAAAAAGGAACACATTTGAGTCAGTTATAATGAAGTGAATGAACCTAGAGTCTATTGTACACAGTGAAGTAAGTCAGAAAGAGAAAAACAAATATTGCATATTAACTCATATATATGGAATTTTGAAAGATGGTACAGATTAACCTATTTGCAGGGTAGCAATGGAGACAGATATAGAAAACAGACTTGTGGATACAAAGAGGGAAGGAGAGGGAGGGAAGAATTGAGAGAGTAACACTGAAACATACACATTACCACATATAAAATAGATAGACAGTGGGAATTTGCTGTATCATGCGGGGAGCTCAAACCTGGTGCTCTGTGACAACCTAAAGGGGTAAGATGGGGTGGGAGGTGTGAGGAAGGTTCAACAGGGAGGGGGCCTATCTATACCTATGGCTGAGTCATATTGATTTATGGCAGAAACTAATACAATATTATAAAGCTATCATCCTCTAATTAAAAATAGATAAATTTATTTAAAAAGAAATACATTTTCAAAAACTGATCCCTGTCCATTTGAAACAAAAGCAGATTAACCTAAGCTATGGACCAGAGTATAAGTACTTATGAAATAGTAGAGTTCTCAAATGTTGAAATAATGACATTTAGCTATTTAGAAACACTTTGATAAATGTTGTTCATTCATATTCATTCAACTAATATTATTTTAAGCATAATATGAATAAGGTAAAATTCTAGGTGTTAAATAAGAAGTTAGTAAATCATTGTTCCTTCTTCAAGGAAAGACAACTTTTGTGACTAAGTGATATAGGAAGGGAAATAGGGAACGCAAAAAAAGGCAGTGTATTAAGTGAATTAGGCAATAAGAACTGGTATTAAGCTCAATCTTCAGATTTAACATCAGACATTAATTTTTCTGTACATTTTATACTTAAGTTCATTGCTACTATGATTGGGAGAATCTTTAAGCAATCTTTTTAGGACCCCATAAACCCAGAAAATAAAATTAAGCTATAGTTTCAGAATCTTATATTTTCCACGGCATCAACGTAAGCCATGATGAGCCATCCATCCTCCCACACAGCTTAGGCAGAACTGTAAGTTCTCTGTATCGTCCATGCTTGAGGCAGTAATTCTTAACCGGGCACATACTGTCCTGAGGGGCTCCTTCCATAACACACAGCCCTCTTTTCTCTAGATTTTTCCAACTTCTGACTGTTTCACTGGGAAGTTTCATAGCTACACCAAGTAAAAAAAATCTTATTTTGTGACTTAATGAAAACTTTTCTTCATTATTTCCAGGCAAGCATATTTTCTTTTCCTTGCTTCTGACTAAGATTAATTTTTTCTTGGCCTATATTTCCTTTCTTCTCCAGCACTATTTTGGGGACAAAATATATCACTATTAACACATTTTTTCAACTTGTTCACCATATCATCCATAATTTTATGTCATTTCATCTTTATTGGCAGTTAATGTACTTGCTCAAAGAATAAGATGGTAGAAATATGATAGTTATTTCCTGACATGATCTAAATATAAATTTAAAAACTATAAATCTAAAAAACATAGAAAAATATTTGTGATATTGACTTAGGCAAGGACTTCTGAGATATGACAACAGCATCTCACCCTTAAAGGGAAAAAGACTCACATTGTGCTATATAAATATTTAAATCCTCTGCCCTATAAAAGATATTCCTAGGAGAATGCAATCAAAAGCCATAGACAGGGATGCAAGACTATAACATTGCATTTATGAAAGTGAACTTATATCTAGAAAATATAAAGAAAACATATCTAGGAAAAAAACCCTCAGAATTCAACAGTGATAAAAAATAATAGATTGGGTAAAAGATCTAAATGGGCACACTATAAAATAAGTTATATGGATGATGAAACATAAGAAAAGAATATCAACATAACAGTAAGAAAAAATAATAAACTATGCAAGAGATTTAAACAAGTACAGTACCAAATAAGTTATATGAATGGAAAAACATAAAAGATGTTCAACATGATTAATCATTTTCCGGTCAGTCATGTCCAGAATCTTTGCTAACCCATAGACTGTAGCCCTCTGCCAGCCTCCTTTGTCCATGGAATTTTCCAGGCCAGAATACTGGAGCAGGTTGCCGTTTCCTACTCTACGGGATCTTCCTCAGCTGGGGATTGAACTTGCATCTCTTGTGTTTCCTGCATTTGCAGGCAGATTCCTTACCACTATCACCACCTGGGACCCAATTAATCACTAGAAAAATTAAAATCAAACAGATATCACAGCACATCTATTAAAATGCCTAACCAAAAAAGTTGTAAAAGCTTTCTGCAAATGAAATAGGCTTAAAAAAAAAAAAAAAGACAATGTATTGTATGATGTCATTTATAAGACATTCTGGAAAAGGTAAAACTATAGGGATAAAAAAGAAATAAATTGTTTACAGAGATTGAGCATAGGAAGAAAGTTGACCACATACAATGAAAGAGCCACAGTTCAGTTCAATTCAGTTGCTCAATCAAGTCCAACTCTTTGTGATCCCATGGACTGTAGCAAGCCAAGCTTCCCTGTCCATCACCACCACTGGAGTTTACTCAAACTCATGTCCATTGAGTTAGTGATGCCATCCAATCATCTCATCCTCTGTCATCTCCTTCTTCTCAGGCCTTCAATCTTTCCCAGCATCAAGGTCTTTTCCAATGAGTCAGTTCTTCACATCAGATGGTGAAAGTATTGGAGTTTTAGCTTCAACATCAGTTCTTCCAATGAATATTCAGGACTGATTTCCTTCAGGATGGAATGGTTGGATCTCCTTGCAGTCCAAGGGACTCTCGAGAGTCTTCTCCAACACCACAGTTCAAAAGCATCAGTTCATTGGCGCCCAGCTTTCTTCATGGTTCAACTCTCATATCCATACACGACTACTGGAAAAGCCATAGCTTTGACTAGATGGACATTGTTGGCAAAGTATTGTCTCTGCTTTTAATATGCTGTCTAGGTTGGTCATGACTTTTCTTCCAAGGAGTAAACATCTTTTAATTTCATGGCTGCAGTCACCATCTGCAGTGATTTTGGAGCCACCCCCCTCCACCCCCAATAAAGTCTCTCACTGTTTCCACTGTTTCCCCATCTACTTGCCATGAAGTGATGAGACTGGATGCCATGATCTTAGTTTTCTCAATGCTGAGTTTTAAGTCAACTTTTCACTCTCCTCTTTCACTTTCATCAAGAAGCTCTTTAGTTCTTTGTCACTTTCTGTCATAAGGGTGGTGTCATTTGCAATTCTGAGGTTATTGATATTTCTCCCAGCAGTCTTGAATCCCGCTTATGTTTCATCCAGTCCAACACTTCTCATATGTACTCTGCATATAAGTTAAATAAGCAAGGTGACAATATACAGTCTTGACCCACTCCTTACTCTTTTCAGAACCAGTCCATTGCTCCATGTCTGATTTTAACTGTTGCTTCTTGACATGCATACAGATTTCTCAGGAGGCAGTTCAGGTGGGCTGATATTCCCATCTCTTTAAGAATTTTCCATAGTTGTGATCCACACAGTCAAAAGCTTTGGCATAGTCATAGTCATAGATCATTTTTTTGAGATTGGATCTAAGTACTGCATTTCGGGTCCTTCTGTTGACTATGATTGCTACTTCGTTTCTTCTAAGGGATTCTTGCACACATTAGTAGATATGATGGTTATCTGAGTTGGCCACAACTGGCTCTTTACTTGAACATTCTATATCCTGACAGTTTGGTGGATTTATGACTCTATGCACATGTAAAAACATATATATTTGTCATTCAATATAGAATATAACAGTATAAAATTTTTAAATGATGATATGGAGGAAACCAAAATGAAATACAAACTGTAACACTATCTTCAGAAAATAGTTCACTATAACCTTAGAGAATATTATGACACAAAAATAAGTAAGTGCACAGTCAAGGATGGAGGCATGCCAAAGTTCAGAAGAAACTTCAGTGAGCAAAGTTGGAGCAATTTATCAAAAACAAAAAATACTGAGAGCACCGATTTATGACCCATACAATAATATAGAAATGAGACTATTCTGATATAATAATGGATCAAATGAGCGAGGGACAGCTCTTCTCTACCAAAGAACTTAAATTATTACACACAGAATGAATGTTGCCGTTGTTTTTCAGTTGCTAAGTCACATCTGAATCTTTGCAACCATATGGATTGCAGCACAACAGGCTTCCATTTCCTTCACTATTACTCAGGATTTGCTCAAACTCATGTCCACTGAGTAGGTGATGCCATTGAACTGTCTTGTCCTCTGTTGTCCCCTGCTCCTCCTGCCTTCAATCTTTCCCAGCATCAGGGTCTTTTCCAATGAGTTGGCTCTTTGCATCAGGCGGCCAAAGTATTGGAGCTTCAGCTTCAGCATCAGTCCTTACAATGAATATTCAGGACTAATTTCCTTTATGATTGACTGGTTGAATCTCCTTGCTGTCCAATGGACTCTCAAGAGTCTTCTCCAGCACCATGATTCAAAAACATCAATTCTTCTGCACTCAGCCTTCTTTTTGGTTCAAACTCACATTCATACACGCCTACTTGAAACAACATAGCTTTGACTATATGGACCTTTGTAAGCAAAGTGATATCTCTGCTTTTTGAAACACTGTCTACGTCTGTAATAGGCTTCCCAGGTGGCTCAGGGTAAAGAATCCACCTGCAATGCAGGGGACACGGGAGATGTGGGTTCAATTCCTGGGTCAGGAAGATCCCCTGAAGGAGGGCATGGCAATCCACTGCAGTATTCTTGCCTGGAGATTCCCATGGACAGAGGAGCCTGTCAGGCTAACATTCATAGGATCACAAACAGTCGCACATGAAGCAACTGAGCATGCATGCACAGGTTTGTCATACCTTTCCTTCCAAGGAGCAAGTGTCTTTTAATTTCATGGCTGAAGTCATCAATGGCAGTGATTTTGGAACCCAAGAAAATAAAGTCTGTCACTGTTTCCATTTCATGTTTTCCCCTTCTACTTGCCATGAAGTTATGGGATCAGATGCCATGATTTTAGTTTTTTGAATGTTGACTTTTAAGCCAGGTTTTTCACTCATCTTTCACCCTCATCAAGAGGCTCTTTAATTCCTCTTGGCTTTCTACTATTAGAGTGGTGTCATCTGCATATCTGAGATTGCTGATATTTCTCCTGGAAATCTTGATTCCAGTTTGGGGTTCATCCAGCTGGCATTTCACATGATATACTTTGCAAATAAGTTAAATAAGCATAGTGACAATGTACAGCCTTGGCATACTCCTTTCCCAATTTTGAATCATTTTGTTCTTCCATGTCCAGTTCTAACTGTTGCTTCTTGACCTTGATTGCATGTTTTTCTAGAATTTCCTTGCTTTTTATATCATCCAGTGGATGTTGGCAATTAGATCTCTGGTTCTTCTGCTTTTTCTAAATCCAGTTTGAACATCCAGAAGTTCTCAGTTCAAGGACTTTTGAAGCCTAGCTTGAAGGATTTTGAACGTTGTCTTGTTAGTATGTGAAATGAGTGCAGTTGTATGGAGTTTGAACATTCTTTGGCATTGCCTTTTTTGAGATTATAATTTAAACAAACAAACAAACAAAACAAAACAAAAAAAAACAAAAAAACTTTTCCAGTCCTATGTGCCCTACTGAGCATCCAGAGCAAGACTCAGTTTTCCCCACAGCCAATCTCTCCCATCAGGAATCTTGTACAAGCCTCTTATCCTCATCCATCAGAGGGCAGACAGAAGAAGCAAGAACCACAATTCTACAACCTCCAGAATAAAACCACAATCACAGAAAGCTAACCAAAATGATTACACAGGTCACAGCCTTGTATAATTCAGTGAAGCTATGAGACATGTCATGCAAGGCCACCCAAGATGGATGGATCATGGTGGAGAGTACTGACAAAGCACATTTCTCTGCAGAAAGGAATGGGAAACCACGCCGGTATTCTTGCCTTAAGAACCCTATGAACAGAATGAAAAGGCAAAAAGATATGACCCCAGAAGATGAGCCCCCTAGGTTAGTAGAATAAATGAGGGGATTAAAATGTGCCCTAAGAACACTGGAGTGATGACTATTTCAGGTAAAATCTATTCATAAATGCAGATTTCACTGGTCAAAATATTGAGAAAAATAATATTTGCTGGTCCAAAACTATTTCCCCCTTATATATATTTATTACAGTGGAGAAAATAGTAAGTTTATAGTGAAGAAACGTGGCAGAGCCCACCTAAATCAGTAATTGAGGTTAACAGTATCTGTAATTTTAAAGACAACTTGATATCATAAAACCTCAATATAAGACACTGAGAGGGCACATGACTTATGTGGTATGTTTGCCCAAAATGCAAAACCACTATCTACATGAGAAAGTGTCAAGCAGAACTAAGTAGAGCGACATTCTGTAAAAGAACTGACAAGTACACTTGAAAAGTGTCAAAGTCACGAAAGATAGATACTGAGAAACTGTCACAGACTGGAGAAGACAAAGCAGACCTGACTCCTAAATTCAAGGTGGAATCTTGGATCAGATGCTAGAAAGTGAAAGGGACATTAATGGAAAGACTTGTAAAATCCAAGTAAAGTCTATAGTTTCGTTAATATGTTAATTTCTTAGCTTTGTAACTGCACTATGATAGTACAAGATGTTAACAAAGGGAGAAGGAGAGTAAAGGGCGTATGTGAAATATCTGTATTACTTTTTGTAAACCTAAAGTTGCTTCAAAATAAAAGATCAGGATGCACATTTATCATTACTATGATACCAATATTTTCATTTAGAAGGCAATTAGATGAATAAATGCTATAATTATAGATACATTATCATCATATTTCACTTATATATACTTATTTGTATATACAAATAATAAATTTGTGTATGTTAAATAATAATGTCTGTACCAGGAAAGATGGCAGAGAAGAATGAATTTATGGGTATTTAGAAGGAAAAATTATGAGGCTTATTGATCTAAGTGGTCTTGAGTGAAGGACTGATAATATTATAATTTATTACCAGATCTGGCTTCAGCAAATAGATAGATATCAATGGTATTAGTAATTACAGGTGAAACTATGCTAACTACATCTTATGAAAAGAAAATGAAGTCAATAATAGAGAAGTTTTATTCAAAGTACCTGTGGGGCATTTGAATAAACTAGAAAAATCTGGAAGTTCAAGTTTGACCAATATGATACCACAGTAAAAGTAACATAGGAATAAGGTAGAGAGATTTTACTATCCCCACACAACTAGTTTTGTGACTATTATTAAATAATTTTCTACAGAATAAGGTAATAAACTAAGATTGACATTAATAAGAAGTTTTTTAGTAATGAGCTATTCCGCTATCATCAATAGAGTCACTACAGGAATCTGTCCAAAATATACACAATTGGATCTGCAGAGCAAAGGATATGATTATTACAGCCATGTTAGACCCAAAGAACCAATAATACATAAGTGAAAATAAAAGTCCAATGAAATGATTAAAAAATGATAACATACTATTTCTTTAAACTTTATTATTATTTTTTTTCTAACAAACTGCACTTATTAGCAAATAAGAGTAAAGCATGACATACCCCATTTTTGTGAACCTGAGGCAGTTCTCTCCATCCTCATGAGACACCAATAGTTTCTTGTATGAATGGCTCATTCCAGGCATACTGGGCACTATTCTGACTGCAGGACTAGCCCGCCCTCTGTGGGGTCTGGCAACAGGGAGACCTATGAAGTGGTGATCTGAATCTTGCAGTCCAGTATAGTATACATTCAATGCTTCTTGTAAGATGTGAGGCTCCCAGACCCACTCTGTTCTGACACTGTATTCACCCAGGACAGTAATGGCTCAGTAGCCTCATATTCTAAAAACTCATTTAATCAGTGACAAAGTTTCTTATAAAAGCCATTTATACTAATTAACTCTTGAGTGTATATTTCTTTTTTCTCCAGTTGTATTGAAGTATGATTTACCAATAAAATTGTATCTATTTAAAGTGTGCAACATTATGATTTCATATACATACACTTTGTGAAAGAGTTACCATATCAAGTTAATTAACATCCAGCTAACTCGCCCTCCCCTGTTTTTTGGTGATGAGAAACTCAAAATCTATTCTCTTACCAAGTTTCAAATATATAAGATGGTATTATTAAGTAGAGTCACCACACTGTACATTAGATCACCAGAACTTCTTCATTGCATTAGTGAAGAATTTTGTCCAGCATCCCCTTAGGATTCCCACCTCCCAGCCCCTGGTAATCACCTTTCTACTTTCTGTTTCTTTGGGTTTTTTTAGATTCCACATATAAGTGATATAGTTCTTGTATTTTTCTATCTGGAAAATTTCACTTAGCATATATCCTCCAGTTAGACCCATGTTGTTGCTAATAGCAGGATTTAGAGCTTTCTTATTGTGGAATAATATTCATTGTACTCTAAGGCATTGTCACAAACTATCAAAATGAAAGAAAGATATATACTATTAGAGTAACCTAAGTCATTGTTAAAATATTGGAAATATTTGGATTGAAGATAAAATCTTAGTGAATGCTTCAAGACATGTTCATTTTATTGAAACTCTTTCAATGTGGCCAGTTGTATTGCTAACAAAACTCATGAAAGCCCAGACTTCTGATGTATATTTCTATATTCTATCTTACTATGACACTATGTGTTGCTAAAATCCAGACATACCATTCATACATTTAATCCTATCTATGAATTCCAATCATGTCACTAAAAAAAAAATTTAATATACTCAAAAATAAAGTGTTCATTGCTAACTGTCACTAGCACTTCATCAAAGAATTACGGTCATTGACTTTAGAATTAGACAAATGTGTGTCATTTTCACAATGTATTCTCATTTCATTATAATTATATACCCACGTGGGAAACATTTTTCTACTCTGATCAAGATATGCATATAATAAATATTTTACTTCCCCTTAAACTTTCTATTAAAAAATGACATTCAAATCAATTGATGTAATATATCACATCAACAGATTAAAGGACAAAAGTCATACAAACATCACAATAGACACAGAAAAAGAATTTTACAAAATTGTAATGCCCTTTCATGATAAAACACTCAATAAACTAGGAGTAGAAGGAATTTCCCCAATCTGATAAGAAGCACTATGAAAAACTCACTGTTAAGAATATAGTTAATGGTGAAAGATTTAATACTTTCCCCCTAAAATCAGGACTAAGACAAGGATGTCCCCTTTTACCACTCTATTCAGCTTTGTTCTGGAGGTTCTACTTAGGGTGGTCAGGCAAAAGAATGAAATGAATGGCATCCTAATTAAAAAAAAAAGAAGTAAAATTGTGTTTGCAGATAACATGACTGTGTACATAGACCATCCTAAGGAATTCACACAAAAAAAAATTAAAGCTAGTAAATGAATTCATTCAGTTCAGTTCAGTTAAGTCACTCAGTCGTGTCCGACTCTTTGCGACCCCATGAATCGCAGCACGCCAGGCCTCCCTGTCCATCACCAACTCCTGGAGTTCACTCAGATTCATGTACATTGAGTCAGTGATGCCATCCAGCCATCTCACCCTCTGTCGTCCCCTTCTCCTCCTGCCCCCAATCCCTCCCAGCATCAAAGTCTTTTCCAATGAGTCAACTCTTCGCATGAGGTGGCCAAACTACTGGAGTTTCAGCTTTAGCATCATTCCTTCCAAAGAAATCCCAGGGCTGATCTCCTTCAGAGTGGACTGGTTGGATCTCTTTGCAGTCCAAGGGACTCTCAAGAGTCTTCTCCAACACCACAGTTCAAAAGCATCAATTCTTCAGCACTCAGCCTTCTTCACAGTCCAGGTTGCAGAATACATGTTCCATATACAAAGGAAAGGTATCCTGTAATCACTGATTAGAAGACAGTATTGTTAAAATGAAAATACTCCACAAAAATTAATACAAAGGTTCAATGCAATTCACATCAAAATCTCAGCTGAGTTCTTTATAGAAATTGAAAAGGTAACACTCAAATTCATAAGGAAACTCAAGGGATTCAGAATAGCCAAGACAATCTTGAGAAAGGAGAACAGCAAACACTTTACAAGTTCAAAACTTACTACGAAGCTACAGCAATCAAGACAGTGTAGAGCTGGCATACTATTAAACATATAGAACAATGGGATAAAATTGAGTGTTCATCAATGAACCCTCATATTTTTGGTCAATTGATTTTTAACAAGGTTTCCATGAAGTTAAATAGAAAATGGGTAGTTTCTTAACAGTGTTTCTGGGATAGTTGGAGAGTCACATGAAAGTATGGAAGTTAGACTCCTATCGCATACCACACATTTTTAATAAAAAATGTATCAAAGACTTAAATATAAGAGATTAACTGTAATAGATTTAGAAGAAAAGATGGAAGAGAGTGTAAATCTCCATGATAATGGATTTGGTCACAGTTTCTTACATATTACATCAAAAGTACAGGAAAAAAAAGAAAAAGAGAGGGATGATGAACATTAACAAGATTTAAAAACCTATATTCTTCTAATAAAATCATAAAAGAATAAAAAAATACACATGATGGGTGGATATCTTTGCAAATCAGTTATCTTGTAAAAGTTTATATCTACTATATAAAGAACCATTACAACCCAATAATAAAGAGGAATGAAGAGAAACTCGTTCAGAAGCTGTAGATACTATGACATTACTTAGAAAATGATGGGAATACCCTTGGAAATCTGACTGGCAATAGATTGGGTCAAATCATAAGTAACTTAATAGCATAACTAGTGAGGACTCTGAATATTTGCATTTTAGAAGAAACATCATAGCATCAGGGTAGAGGATGATATGAAAGAAAGAAGCAAGAAGGTCACTTAAACCACGATTACCATAGTACTAATAAAAAAACGATTGTTAACATTAAAAGAGCAGAAAAAAAAAAAGACACTTTACTTGAAATGTGTAGTTGTTTAATGATATGATTGTGAGTGTGTTTGTGTGTTTCCGTGATTATTTGTTGATGACATAAATCTAAGATCTTAGGAAAGTATTTGTGAATATCAAAATGCTAATTATTTACATTTCATTTATGACATATATAATCTATGAATGAAGGTTGAGAAGTCATAATAAAAACCTTCATGAATTAATAGGAAGCAAGTGGACAATAATTTATGAATTTAGATGCTGAAACAAACACAATGATGACTAACATAGATGAGAATCTAAACAATGTTAAACTAACTTAAATTTCTTATCTCTATTGAAAACTAAAATTTTCGCTCACCACTAGAAGCACTTGAGGTTGCAAAGCAAAGTTTTGTGAACTGCAGAAAACCTTGTGACAATAAACCCAAATGAGCACATAGATTCAGAATTTAAAGTCTAGCTATTGGTTGTTTGATTTTTAACCTGGTATATGAAATGCCTATATCTCATTTAATGACACATTACTGTGACTAAAACACCTAGTATGTAAAACCATGAGTGGAAAATATTGCTTCTAAAATATCTGCAATGTGCCCATTAAATTATATCTTTGTAAATATATCCAAGCTTCTATTATATGGTGACTTAGAACACAAATGCATTTTTTTCTTTGTAAAAGGAAAACAATGACACCTAAAGTTAACTATCACTGATAATATATGTAGAAGCTTACATAATCACTCAGGAAAAAAAAAGATCTTTTGAAAGATTTTTCTTAAGGTAACTTCATGATTAAATTAGAATTTGAGGTTTTTATGAAAGGAAAATAAAATCTATACACCTTTGAAATCACACTTAGTTATTAAAATAAGTTTTCTGACATTTTCTTCAAATCTTTTATTTAATTTTTAAATTATTTATATTTGCATTAAGCACCTTTGTATCTCCTGTTGCATTAATACACAGGTGTTTATTAAACTGTTACTGGTTTAACTTCACTACATAATGGAACTGTGAAAAAAATATTTTAATTCTAAATATAGTTGAAAGTATACAATGAAAGACATGAGGGAATACATATTTAGCTGTTCATTTTTGAATTGAAAATATAATATGTAATTATTATAGAAGATTGGAAAAGTCCCAGAGTGGAAGGAAAAATAAATAGTATCTTTAGCCAGAAATAATCTTTAGAAAAAAAATCAACTATTTCCTTAGAAGATTTCTGTAGGGGTAGTTTATACTGTTTGCTTTATAAGGATAGTGTTTTTGAATTTTAAAATTGATTTTCTATTTTTACATAGCATTCCTAAATACTTAAATTTTATTTGAAAATTTCTAAACTTTAGTGAGTTAATTTTTCTTCTTAAAATGGAATAGTAATTTACTTAATCAGTTTTCTATTCTTGGGTATTTAGAATGTATTTCATCTTAATATATTAGAAAATTATAAATAATGCTATGATTTTATCTTTGCCCTACATTATTTTAGCAATGTACTTTTAAAATTGTTGTCTTTATGCCACAAGAACTCTTTTAACTCTATAAAGTTGTTGATGTTCTACAATTTTCCCACTTATAACTTTTTATTTTATTTGCTTAAAAAAAAAGAACAATATCATGAAAAGATACCTTTAATATTGAGAAATTCAGAATCTCAAAATTATCGCTAATTACCAGTCTAAATTAGAACCTAGAACTTCAGGTATTAATTCAATACTATATTCTTACATGTTAAAATAATTATAATAAAACCTACATATCTGCTTTTGTATGTACCAATGTGACTGAATGTTATGTTTAAACTATTTAGTAGGAATTCATCTTATGGTCTCCTTTTAAATGTAATTTAATTCCCTGTCCTTTCTTTAACACAGTTAAATAAATTTAAATTAGCAAATGAAAAAACATGAACGCCTATTGGCACTAGATTAAGGAGATGTGGATATTCAGTTTTCCTAGAACCACCACCCTTTTGTCGCAGAACTTATTTATTAAGTATAACCTGCATATAGCAGTATGCACAGTTGATAAAAATTTGTGCGTGTGTGGGCTCAGTCATGTCCAACCATTTGTGACCCCATGGATTGTAGCCCAACAGGCTCCCCTGTTCATGGGATTTTCCAGGCAAGAATATTGGTGTGGATTGCCATTTCCTACTCCAGGGGATCTTCCTGACAGAGGGATCAAACCCACACCCCTTGTGTCTCCTGCATGGGCAGGTGGATTCTTCACCACTATGCCGCATAGCTTGATGAATTTTCTCAAAGTGAGCATGTATGTGAAAGTGATACATTTACTTTCAGATATTGGCAAAGAGTTTTCTAGAATGAGTTTACCAATTTACAGAAGTGTTCTAATTAAGCCCCATCTGTAGCCAGGCTAAAATTTGGTATTATTTTAGCCATTTGACCATGTAACAGTGTGACATTATGTGAATTTAATTTTCATTTTCTATCATTTCATGTCAGATAGATGGGGAAACAATGGAAACAATGAGAGACATTATTTTGGGAGGCTCCAAAATCACTGCAGATGGTGATTGCAGCCATGAAATTAAAAGAGGTTTGCTCCTTGGAAGGAAAGCTATGACCAAACTAGACAGCATATTAAAAAGCAGAGACATTACTTTGCCAACAAAGGTCCATCTAGTTAAAGCTTTGATTTTTCCAGTAGTCATGTATGAATGTGATAGTTGGACTATAAAGAAGCCTGAAGGCTGAAGAATTAATGCTTTTGAACTGTGGTATTGGAGAAGACTCTTGAGAGTCCTTTGGACTGCAATGAGATCCAACCAGTCCATCCTAAAGGAAATCAGTCCTGAATGTTCATTGGAAGGACTGATGTTGAAGCTGAAACTCCAATACTTTGGCCACCTGATGCAAAGAGCTGGCTCATTGGAAAAGGCCCTGATGATGGGAAAGATTGTAGGCAGGAGGAGAATGGGACGGCAGAGGATGAGATGATTGGATGGCATCACTGACTCAATGGACATGAGTTTGAGTAAACTCTGACAGTTGGTGATGGACAGGGAAGCCTGTTGTGTTTCAGTCCATGGGGTTGCAAAGGGTTGAACATGTCTGATCAACTGAACTGAACTGAATGACCAGAGAAGTTGGGCATTTTCAATATGTTCATTGGCCATTTGGTTATTTTCCTTCACAAAAGTGCCTATTCAAGTCTTTTATCTGTTTCACTGTTGGGTTCTCCTCCTTTTCCCTGCTGTATGTAACATATGTAAAAATATACAATGGACATGAATCATTTGCAGATATGTTTATGTAAAATATTTTCCTACACTGTGGTTTGCCTTTTTGCTCTCTGAAATATATATTTTAATAGAACAGAAGTGTACTTTGGTATGTTAAATATTTTCTTCAGTGTTTTGTACTCAGTTACCTCTATAATACAGTGGAAGAGAACAAGGAAGTTACTGAGGTTTAAATGTGTTCCCAGTCATTGTGGGCTCACACACAAGGACAGTTGTTCAGGATGGAGGCAGTCGCTCCTGAGGCACCTGCCCCTGTTCAGAGCAGAGGTTGTTCAGCACTACTTGGAACTTCTCCTCTCAGCAGAGCCCAGTGATGTTCCAGGAGTGCGAAGGGGAAGAGAAAGGTATAAGTGAAACATGAGGGTATAAGTCACTGGGTGTGTTTAAACCATGCATGCGTGTGTGCTACGTCACTTCAGTGGTGTCCCACTCTTTGTAACCTATGGACTGTAGCCTGAGAGGCTCTTCTGTCTGTGGGATTCTCCAGGCAAGAATACTGGAGTGGGTTGCCATGCCCTTCTCCAGAGGATCTTCCTGACCTAGGGATCAAACAAGGGTCTCCAGCATTGCAGGAAGATTCTTTACTGTCTGAGCCACCAGAGAAGCCCTGTTTAAAGCATACACTTAGTTTATTGTGGGGGATTGTGTAAGAGGCAAAAATATAGATGAACACCATGCAGCCTCTCCTGAGGGAATGGGGACAACTGGGCTGAGGGGATAGGCTTGGGCTCACATGTCTATTGATGAAACCAGCAGAAGGACAATGACATGAAGTGACCATACAGAACTCATTTTTTTCCCATGTCTCATCTTGGTGCAGATGAAATAAAAAATAAACTTTCCTTCTTAAAATATCTTGAGTTCTAGTCTCTGTAATGTTAATTGTCCATCTCAGTGTTGTAGTATCCTAGACTCAGAATACTTTGCTTGCCCAATCTTCCTCATCAAACCTGAAATTTAAAAGATTGTGCCAGTAATAACTATTATTAGCCTAGCCATTTTACTTTTGAAAATGAGCTGTTATATATTGACAAGAATACTTTGTACAGCACTCCCTTTCTTCCTCTACTGTCTCCCCTACTCTCGGCCCCCCATTACTTTCAGCAGTATGATGTATTTTACAGGCCCTGTTCTGTGAGCTAACAAATACATGTTAAGTGGACTAATAAAAGAAGAATAGAAATATAAACTTTAATGTGGTATACTTTAGTCATCATTTTTTTCCTAAATGTTTAGAAGTGTCCTTTCTGAGACACTTTTGACTACCTGAATTTTTAAGGAAATTTCCTTTTTTTTTTTTTAAGATCTTCCCAGAGATCTTCCTGATTCAGGGATCAAATCCGAGGCTCTCAACCCTCTTGCAGGGAAAGATGGTAAAGAATCTGCCTGCAGTGGAGAAACCCAGGTTTGATCCCTTGTCGGGAAGATCCCTGGAGAAGGAAATGGCAACCCACACCAGTATTCTTGCCTGGAGAATCCCATGAACAGAGAAGCTTGGTGGGCTACAGTCCATAGGATCACAGAGTTGGACACCACTGAAGTGACTTAGAATACACACATGCATGTTACCCACACATGTAGATCCTATATGTTCCTAGAATTGAGTTCACTATGTTGTGTGAGATACTGCAGTTTTTTTTTTCAGTATGAGTATTCAATTTAGCCTGCAATGTTTATTGAAAACACAATTTTTGTGCCAGTGTCCAGCAATATTATCTTTATTAGACTGAATTATAATATCTTTTCTTTCATATATTAATTTTCTTTATATTTTTGCTTCTATTTTAGGATAATCTATTATATAACATTGTCGATGTAATATGTATTAGTAGCATAATTTCCTAAGTCTTAGTATCTGATAAGAAATTAACTGTGTGTAATTCCTCAAAACTGTCTTACATTGTTTTCTTGACCAATATAGTAATGCTCACCAAATAGTCCAAACGTTCAAAATATGCTCTATTTTTCACCCTCTTTGAAATTAGGCAGGAACATGTGATTGGTCCTGTTAAACTTGTTACAAGTATAAATGTCACTTCTTGACCAAAGCATAAAGAGGAAATGTCTTTATGTGTTCAATGCAGTGTCTTTACTTTTGACACTAAGTAGAAGACCCATTGCTGAACTGCAGGAAGAACAAAACAAAAAATTCTAGATCCCCAAGTCACTGACAATTCCCCTAGAAGATCACCACCAGAGCTACAAAAGACTTTGCATTCACCAGAAAACCTCTTGATGTTATTGTTCAGTTGCTCAATTGTGTCTGATTCCTTGAGATTACATGGATAGCAGCATGCCAGACTGCTCTTTCCTTCACCATCTCCCGAAGCTTGCTCAAACTCATGTCCAGTGAGTCAGTGATGCCATGCAACCATTTCATCCTCTGTCATCCCATTTCCCTCCTGCCTTCAGTCTTTCCTAGCATCAGGGTCTTTTCTAATGAGTCAGCTCTTCACATTCGGTGGGCAAACTACTGGAGCTTCAGCATCAGCATCAGTATGTCCAATGAACATTCAGGGTTGATTTCCTTTAAGATTTACAGGTTGATTTGCTTGCAGTCCAAGGGACTCTTAAGAGTCTTCACCAACACCATAGTTCAAAAGCATCAGTTCTTCGGTGCTCAGCTTTCTTAATGGACCAACTCTCATATCCATACATGACTACTGGAAAAACCATAGCTTTGCTTAAACAGACCTTTGTCAGAAAAGTGATGTCTCTGCTTTTTAATATGCTCTCTATGGTTGTCATAGCTATTCTTCAAAGGAGCAAGTATCTTTTAAATTCATGGCTACAGTCACAATCTGCAGGGAGATTGGAACCTAAGAAAATAAAATATGTCACTGTTTCCTTTATTTCCCCATCTATTTGCCATGAAATGATGGGACCGGATGCCATGATCTTCGTTTTTTGAAGGTTGAGTTTTAATTCAGCTTTTTCACTCTCTTGTTTCACTTTCATCAAGACGTTCTTTAGTTACTCTTTGCTTTCTGCCATAAGGGTGGTGTTATCTGCATGTCTGAGGTTATTGATATTTCTCCTGGCGTTCTTGATTCCAACTTGTGCTTCATCCAGCCTGGCATTTTGCATGATGTACTCTGCATAAAAGTTAAATAAGCAGGGTGACAATATACAGCCTTGAAGTACTCCTTTCCCAATTTTGAACCATTTCATTGTTCCAGGTCTGGTTCTAACTGTTGATACTTGACCTGCATTCAGGTTTCACAGGAGGCAGATAAGGTTATCTGGTATTCCCATCTCTTGAAGAATTTTCCACAGTTTGTTGTGATCCACACAGTCAAAGGCTTTGGCATATTCAATGAAGCACAAGTAGATGTTTTTCTGGAAATCTACTGCTTTTTCTGTGATGCAATGGATGTTGGCAATTTGATCTCTGTTTCCTTTGTCTTTTCTAAATTCAGATTGAACATCTGAAAGTTCTTGGTTCACATTCTGTTGAGGCCTAGTTTGGAGAACTTTGAGTATTACTTTGCTAGCATGTGAAATAAGTGCAAGTGTGACAGTTTGAACATTCTCTGGCACAGTCTTTCTTTGGGATTGGAATGAAAACTGACCTTTTACAGTCCTGTGGCCACTGCTGAGTTTTCCAAATTTGCTGGCCTGTTGAGTGCAGCACTTTCACAGCATCACCTTTGAGGATTTGAAATAACTCAGCTGGAATTCCATCATCTCCACTAGCTTTGTTTGTACTGATGCTTCCTAAGGCTCACTTGACGTTGCACTCCAAGATGTCTGGCTCTAGGTGAGTGATCACTTCATCACAGTTACCTGGGTCATTAAGATTTTCTTGCATACTTCTGATATGTATTCTTGCCACCTTTTCTTAATATGTTCTACATCTGTTAAGTCCATGCATGCTGTTTCTACCCTTTATTGTGCCCATCTTTGCATGAAATATTCCCTTGGTATCTCCAATTTTCTTGAAGAGATCTCTAGTCTTTCCCATTCTATTGTTTTCCTCTATTTCTTTGCAGTGTTCACTTAGAAAGGTTTTTTTTATCTCTCCTTGTTATTATTTGGAACTCTGCATTCAGATGGGTATGTCTTTCCTTTTCTCCTTTGCTTTTCACTTCTCTTCTTTTCTCAAGCCTCCTGAGACAAATATATTGTATTTTTGCATTTCTTTTTCTTGAGGACAGTTTTGATCACCACATCTTGTATAATGTTATGAACCTCCACCCATAGTCTTTAGGCACTTCATCTATCAGACCTAATCCCTGGAATCTATTTCTCACTTTCACTGTATAATCATAAAAAATTTGATTTAGGTCATATCTAAATGGCCTATTGGATTAAGAAAATTTGAGGGGAAGACAAACCACTGAGACTCCGAGGAGTCTTGTTATTTTGTACAAACCTATACTATTCTGGGCTTCCCTGGGAGGCTTGTTAGGAGGCTTGTTATTTCACACAAACCTATACTATTCTGGGCTTCCCTGGTAGCTCAGACGGTAAAGCGTCTGCCTACAATGCGGGAGACCTGGGTTCGATCCCTGGGTCAGGAAGATCCCTTGGAGAAGGAAATGGAAACCCACTCCAGTATTCATGCCTGGAAAATCCCATGGACCAAGGATCCTGGTGGGCTATAGTCCATGGTGTCGCAAAGAGTCGGACACGACTGGGCGACTTCACTACTACTATACTATTCTGACTAATTCAGTTCTCCTTAGTAGAGGTTTTCTCTCTATAGTAGAGAGCATTTCTATCTATTGAAGCCTAATTATATGAAAGTTAAAGGTATAGATACTTTATTTATTACAAAAGCCAGTTAGGTGGATAATGTTGCCATCTTGCTTAAAAAGCCAATCTGAATAAATACAGGTGTGTATGCATCAGTAACAAAACATACTACCTATTGTATTTCTTAAAAGAGACAGTAACATTTATTTCACTAGATGTAGAACCTTTTACTTTTTCTGGAGCATGACTTTTAGCACTATAAGAATCCACCTCCACTTGTGACCCTCTTGATATTTTGCCCTAAAAAATATCAGACAAAATCTTAGGGGATGCTATTTTTTGCCAGATTTCCTCCCCTACCCTCACAACATAGGTGCCAAGCAATTTACCAGCTGTATCTCAACTCTGAATAAGAGTTTCTCACAAAGATTTTATAACATCAATTTTCTTTGTTTTCACTTACCACTCTTAGTTCTTCCATCTCTCCTAAAAAGACACTATAAATTTATATACTTTTCCTGTCCTATCCCTGATGCATAACCTTCTAGTAATAAAATTAGATTTTTTGTGACCTCCTTCCCCATGTTTTTTTTTTTTTTTTTTGTCTTTTTTCATATATGACATAGTTCTTGAAAGTAAACTATGAACTTTGGGCGATTAGGAGGCATTAATATAAGTTTACCAACTGTAACAAATAAACCACTTTGGTGAATGATGGTGATAATGACAGGGGTGTTTATGCATGTGTGGGGATATGGGTATATGAGGAATCTTCTTATACACCTTTTAATTTTGCTATTGCTCTAAACGCTAATAAACTGAATAGGAACATTCTATAATCATATAATTAACTTAAAAAACATTAAAAAATGATGCTTTGCCAATCAAAATTGAATATAAAAGATTTATATTATGAGAGAACAAGATGGTGGAGGAATAGGTAGATATGGAGTACATCTCTCTTCACAGATACATCAGGGATACATCTTCAGACACAGAAGTGCATGCAGAATACCAGCTGAGTGTGGACAGGAGTACCTGACCAGTGGAAAAGAATATATAGAATGATGCAAAACTCGGGAGGATGAAGGAACTAGGGGGAAAAACAGGAGTGTTAGTTGGATTGGACCTGCCCTTGGTGGGTGGGAGAACTGAAGCAGGCATCCAATCCCCACATCAGGGCAATTGTCTGAGTCAGGGGAAAACATTTAAGGCTGAGAGTGAAACAGATGTTCTGTGACAGCCTAAATAGAATAAGAATCAGACAGTCCTTGCTGCAGCCATACATAACCCCGGACAGGAACGCTGGTCCCCTGGAAGGCTCAGCACCTGGGAAATGGAGTTTAGGGATTGTAGAGCAACCCCAGGGCAAAGGCTGCTGTTGATTGTAGAGAGACCGATTGAGGGCAGATGAGGGAGGAAATTGTGATGGGTAATGCCAGTGGAGGAAAGCCAGGCAGCCATGGAAGGAAAGTGATACTGCTAACTCATGCATAGGGGGTGGAGCCATCACCATACCCTCTCTCTCCCCACATGGCCAGCATCAGCAGCTGAACAATAGAGAGGCTGGCCCGTAAAACGCCTGACACACTGAACTACAGAGTAGGACCCCACCCAGGGTGCTTCTTTAAGTGACTGATGTGATGTGTGGAACTACCGAGTAGGACCGCAGCTGGAGGGTGGGGTGGGGGTTGGGGCCTCTATGTGCCTAATGTGCCAAACAGAGAATGACCCCAGGCAAGGGAGCCCTCTAAATGTCTGAATGGGCAGAGCTATGGAGAAAGACTGGCCAAGGAGGCCTTCTGATTGCCAGCTACAAAAGGCTCAAAAAAAAAAAAAAAAAGACTCTGATAATGCCATAACTTCTATGGCAGAGGCAGTCCCTGTCCCCGCACATCTGCCATCACCAGGGTCCCCGCAAGACAAGCAGCTGCAACCACCTTCATACTCAACTCTTACTGGGGCAGAGCTGCCATAGGCAACAAATGTCTTGTGTCTATGCACTCAGGGTCACTTCATTCTTGTCCAAATCTTTGCAGTTCTGTAGACTATGGCCTGCCAGGCCTCTCCATCAGGGAGAGAGGGTTCTCCAGGCAAGAATGCTGGAGTGTATTGGCCAATACTGATTGCCATACCCTTCTAGAGCACGAAATGTCCTGCTGCCCTAGCTGCCAACTCCCCTGAGTACCTGGTGCTGCCCAAACCCATTAAACCCAAGCAGCTGCACCACCTCCACACCTGGCTCTCACAGGGGCAAACCAAGTCCTTCAGGGCAGACTCAGGAGCAAACCCCAGGGGACAACTTACATATAGAGGTGGAAATAAAAGCACAATTGAAACCCAGGAGCAGTGTGGCTAAGGAAGAAGACCCAAAACCTTCTCACCAGCTATACAAGCTGCAGATTAAATGGACATGATCAACTAGGCAGACTCCATGTCTATGGAATATATAAAAGATCATTGAGAGCTCTCACAAAGAAAACACACTAGTTCTGATAGCTGTGGACATTGGAGGCAAGAACACACTAACATAGGACCAGATTAGAATCTGAGCTGCCAACACAGCATGTCCAGAGGTCAGCACAGTGTTGGAGGGCATCCTAGAGATGTAAGGTGGACTATGACTTCCAGTGAGTGAAAGGACTCTGACAGCAGTGATTCAAGAAAAACATTTATTATTCTTATGTTTTGACTTGTTCTGTAGATTCTTTCGAATTTTTTTTCTTTTTCCTGCCCTCCCCACCCCCATGACCCTGCCCATTGCAGCTGTCGATTTTATTGGCACTATGAAATCCAATTAAGCTTTTGAGCTTTATTTATTTATTTTTTTCCCTCAGTCACATTTTTTATTCTTGCCATAAACCTCTGCATCTACTTTGGGCTTTTGCAGTTCTGGGGGGTTTTCCTTTCCTTTTTTTTTTTTTTTAATTTTAATTTTTTAAATCCATTATTATATTTTCTACATTTATTCCTTTGTTTGCTTTTCCTACTGTTCTTTTGCCCTTGCAGTTAATCTTTAACATATATAAATCTTCTTTATCTACCTTTAGTTAACTTTTCATATCTATCTTTCTTCTTTTTCTTTCTTTCCTTTCCTCTCAACATGTTTGCTAGCTTTATTTTCATTGCTTTATTTCCCAATTGGCATCTTCCTTTAGTTTTGTTTTCCAGTTTGTTCTTTAGTTACTTTTGTTCTGGTAGATATAATGTTTGATTTCCTTTGTTCACCAGGTCAATATATTTTACTTTATTTTTGTTGGACTGTTTTGACTTTTCTCATGGGTATATATGTATATGTGTATATTCCATTATTTTAATTACTATTTGACTAATTTTGTACCTGCCATTTGTCTGGGGTTCATCTTCAGTTTATCATTATTGGACTTTTGTTTTAATCTCGCTCAACACCATAACAAACCACTTGTGGAATCTTCATTCCTGATCAGAGATCAAGCCCTGAGCCTTTGGAGTGGGACCACTGACCCCAAGAACATAGAATACCAGAGACCTAACCCTAGGGGTATCAAATAGTGAGAACTCACACAAACAAAAACACTTGAGTACAAGACCCAGCATCACCAAACCACCTGTAGCACCCTGTGCAGGACACTTCATCTAAACAACAAACAAAACAAAAATACAAATCCAATCATCAGCAGACAGGATTACCACCTCACTCAGCCTTGCCCATCAGAGAAAAAGCAAACAAGCAAACAAAAACTCAGCACAAATCTCACCCTATATGAAGCTTAACAAACTGGTGGACCAACCTTAGGAGGGCAGAAACCAAAAGGAAGAAAGAATTCTACCTTCTTCAGGGAAAGTTTTCAACTTTCCTTGAAGCCTGGGAAAAAGACACCTCAAACACAATAAGTTAAAAATAATTAATAATAATAATGAAAAGGCAGAGAAATACTACACTAATCAAGGAACAGACTAGAAATACAGAAGTCCAAATAAATGAAGAGGAAATAGGTAAACTACCTGAAAAAGAATTCAGAATAATGATAGTAAAAACCTTGAAAGCAAAATGGAAAAAAGGCAAAAATCAATTAACAAAAACTTAGAAGAATTAAAGAATAAACATACAGAGACAAGCAACACAATTTCTGAAATTAAAAATACTCTAGAAGGAATCAGTAGCAGAATATCTGAAGCACAAGAACGAATCAGTGAGCTGCAAGATAAAATGGTGGAAATAACTTCTGAAGAGCAGAATAAAGTAAAAAGAATGAAAACTACTGAGGATAGTGTCAGAGACCTCTGGGACAATATCAAATCTACCAACATTCGAATTATACGAGGCCCAGAAAGAGAAGGGAAAAAAGTAAAGGTATGAGAAAAATTTTGAAGAGATTATACGTGAAAATTTCCCCATCATGGAAAAGGAAATATTTAATCAAGTCCAAGAGGCACAAAGAGTCCCATAAACCCAAGGAAAAACACACCAAGATGCATACTAATCAAACTAACAAAGACTAAGCACAAAGAAAGAATATTAAAAGCAGCATGGAAGAAGCAACAAGTAACATACAAGGGAAACCCCACATGCATAACAGCTGATCTTTCAGCACAAACTGGAGGCCAGAAGGAAAGGAAGGATATATTTAAAGTATTGAAAGGGAAAAATCTACAACCGAGATTACAGTACCCAACAAGGATCTCATTAAAAATTGATGGAGAAATAAAAAGCTTTGCAGACAAGCTAAAGTTAAGAGAATTCAGTACCACCAAACAAGCTTTACAACAAATGTTAAAGGGACTTATATAGTCAAGAAATACAAGAGAAGAAAAAAGATCTACAAAATCAACCCCAAACAATTAAGAAAATGGCAATAGGAATATATATATATAATTACCTTAAATGTAAATGGATTAAATTCTCCAACCAAAAGACACAGACTGGCTGAATAGATACAAAAGAAGACCTTTGCTGTCCACAAAGAATCCACTTCAGACCTCAAGAACATATAGACTGAAAGTGAGAGGATGGAAAAATATATTCCATGCAAGTAGGAAGCAAAAGAAATCTGGAGTAGCAATCCTCATATCAGACAAAGTAGACCTTAAAATGAAGAATATTATAAGAGATAAGGAAGGACACTAGACCACATATAAAAAGCTGTAAACAAAGGTCCGTCTAGTCAAGGCTATGGTTTTTCCAGTGGTCACATATGGATGTGAGAGTTAGACTATAAAGAAAGCTGAGCACAGAAGAATTGATGCTTTTGAACTGTAGTCTTGGGTAAGACTGTTGAGAATCTCTTGGACTGCAAGGAGATCCAACCAGTACATCCTAAAGGAGATCAGTCCTGGGTGTTCATTGGAGGGACTGATGTTGAAGCTGAAACTCCAATACTTTGGCCACCTGATGTGAAGGGCTGACTCATTTGAAAAGATCCTGATGCTGGGAAAGATTGAGGGCAGGAGAAGGGGACAATAGAGGATGAGATACTTGGATGGCATCACTGACACAATGGACATGAGTTTGGGTAGACTTCGGGAGTTGGTGATGGACAGGGAGGCCTGGCGTACTGTGGTTCATGGGGTCGCAAAGAGTCGGACATGACTGAGTGACTGAACCGAAGGAAGGACACTACATATTGATCAAGGGAACAATCCATGTGGAAGACATAACAATTGCAAAAATCTATGTACCCATCATAGAAGCACCTCAATACATATGACAAACACTGACATACATAAAAGGAGAAATTGACAGAAACACAATAATAATAGTAGGATACTTTAACACCCCACTCACCCAATGGACAGATCATCAACACAGAAAATTAACAAGGAAACATGTCTTAAGTGATACATCAGATGCAATGGATCTCATTGATATCTTAAGGACATTCCATCCAAATGCAGAAGAATACACCTTCCTGTAAAGTGCACATGGAATATTCATCAGGATAGACCACATTTTGGGTCACAAATCAAACTTCAGTAATTTAAGAAAATTGAAATTGTATCAAGCATCTTCTCTGACTGCGTGCTATGAGACTAGATATCAATTGCAAGAAATAAAGGTGTAGGAAACACAAACACATGGAGATTAACAATACATTTCTAAATAACCATCAGGTTACTGAAGAAATCAAAAGGGAAATCAAAAAAATTATAGAAACAAATGACAGTGGAAAGACAGCTCAAAACCTTTGGAATGCAGCAAAAGCAGGTCTAAGAGGGACGTTTATAGCAATACAATCTTACCTGAAAAAACAAGAAAAACATTGAATAAACAACCTAACTTTATACCTAAAACAACTGGAAAAAGAAGAACTAAAAAAACTACCAAAATTAGTAGAAAGAAAGAAATCATAAAGATCCAAGCAGAAATATATGAAAAAGGAATGAAAGAAACAATAGTAAATATTAAGAAAACTAAAAACCTGGTTCTTTGAGAAGATAAACAAAATCGACAAACCTTTAGCCAGACTCATCAAGAAAAAAAGAGAAAAGAATCAAATCAACAAAATTAAAAATGAAAAAGGAGAGGTTACAACAAACAATGCAGAAATACAAAGGATTATAAGACGCTATTATGAACAACTATATGGCAATAAAATAGATAGCCTAGAAGAAATGGACAGATTCTTAGAACAGTTCAATCTTCAAAAATGGAATCAGAAAGAAATAGAAATTATGAGTAACCCAATCATAAGCACTGAAATTGAAGCTGTGATTTTAAAATCTCCCCAAAAAAAAAAGCCCAAGACTATTTGGCTTCACAAGAGAATTCACTCAAACATTTAGTGAAGAGCTAATGCCTATCCTTCTAAAACTCTGTCAAAAGTTTGCAGAGGAAGAAACACTTCCAAACTCATTCTACAAGCTCACCATCACCCCGATACCAAAATCAGACAAAAACAACAACAAAAAAAGAAAACTACAACCCAATACCACTGATAAATATAGATGCAAAAATCCTCAATACAATTTTAGTAAACAGAATTCAAAAAAAAAAAAAAATTAAAAAACTCATACACCATGATCAAGTTGGATTTATTCCAGGTATGCAAGGATTCCTCAATATACGCAAGTCAGTGTGATATACCATGTTAACAAATTGAAAGATAAAAACCATATGATCATCTCAATAGATGCAGAAAAGCCTTTGAAAAAATTCAGCACCCATGTATGATTAAAACGCTTCAAAAAATAGTCATATAAGGAACATACCTCAACATAGTAAAGGCCATACATGATAAGCCTACAGCAAACATTATTCTCAATGCTGAAAAACTGAAAGCATTCTTCCTAAAATCAGGAGCAAGACAAGAGTATTCACTTTTACCAGTATTATTCAAAATAGACCTGGAAGTCCTAGCTACAGCAATCAGAGAAGAAAAAGAAATAAAAGGAATCCAGATTGGAAAAAAAAAGAGTAAAACTCTCACTGTGTGCAGATGACATGATATTGTACATAGAAAACCCTAAAGATAGTAACAGAAAATTACTAGAGCTAATCAGTGAATTTAGCAAAGTTACAGAATACAAAGTCAATACACAGAAGTCACTTTCATTTCTATATACTAGCAATGAAAAATCAGAAAGAGAAATTAAGGAATCAATCACTTTTACCATTGCAACACAAAGAATTAAATATCTAGGAATAAACTTACCTCAGGAGACAAAAGAACTGTGCACAGAAAAGTATAAAACACTAATGAAAGACATCAAAGATGACATAAATAGTTGGAGAGATATTCCATGTTCCTGAGTAGGAAAAAACAATATTGTCAAAATGACTATACTACCAACTGCAATCTACAGATTCAGTACAATCCCTATCAAGCTACCAATGGGATTTTTCACAGAAATAGAACAAAAAATTTCACAATTCATATGGAAACACAAAAGACTCCGAATAGCCAAACAGTCTTGAGAAACAATGGACCTGGAGGAATTAACCTTCCTGACTTCAGATTATACTATAAAGCTACAGTCATCAACACAGTAAGGTATTGGAACAAAAACAGAAATATAGACCAATGGAACAAGATAGAAAGCCCAGCAATAAACCCATGCACCTATGGGTAACTTACTTTTGACAAAAGAGGCAAGAATATACAATGGGGCAAAGACAGCCTTTTCAATAAATGATGCTGGGAAAACTGGACAGCTACATGTAAAAATGAAATTAGAATACTTCCTAACACCATACAAAAAGATAAAAGCAAAATGGATTAAAGATCTACATGTAAGACCAGAGACTATAAAACTCTTAGAGGAAAACATAGGCAAAACTCACAATGACATAAATCACAGCAAGATCCTTTATGACCTACTTCCTAAAGCAATGAAAATAAAAACAAAGGAAACAAGTGGGACATGATTAAACTTAAAAGATTTTCCCTGGCAAAGGAAACTATAAGTAAAATGAAAACAACTGTCAGAATGGGAGAAAAGAGAACCAAATGAAACAACTGACAAAGGATTAATTTCCAAAATGTGCAAGCAGCTCATACAACTCAATGCCACATAAACTAGTAATCCAATCAAAAAGTGGGAAAAAGACCTAAACAGACATTTCTCTAAGACATACAGATGGCTAACAAACACATGAAAAGATGATCAACATCACTCATTATTAGAGAGATGGAAATCAAAACTAAAATAAGATATCACCTCACACCAGTCACAATCAGTTCAGTTCAGTTATCAGTCGTGTCCCACTCTTTGTGACCCCATGAATCACAGCACACTAGGCCTCCCTGTCCATCACCAACTCCCGGAGTTCACTCACACTCACGTCCATCCAGTCAGTGATGCAATCCAGCCATCTCATCCTCTGTAGTCCCCTTCTCCTCCTGACCCCAAGCCCTTCCAGCATCAGAGTCTTTTCCAATGAGTCAACTATTCACATGAGGTGGCCAAAGTATTGGAGTTTCAGCTTTAGCATCATTCCTTCCAAAGAAATCCCAGGGCTGATCTCCTTCAGAAAGGACTGGTTGGATCTCCTTGCAGTCCAAGGGACTCTCAAGAGTCTTCTCCAACACCACAGTTCAAAAGCATCAATTCTTCATCGCTCAGCCTTCTTCACAGTCCAACTCTCACATCCATACATGACCACAGGAAAAACCATAGCCTTGACTAGACAAAACTTAGTCAGCAAAGTAATGTCTCTGCTTTTCAATATGCTATCTAAGTTGGTCATAACTTTTCTTCCAAGGAGTAAGCGTCTTTTAATTTCATGGCTGAAATCACCATCTGCAGTGATTTTGGAGCCCAGAAAAATAAAGTCTGACACTGTTCCCACTGTTTCCCCATTTGTTTCCCATGAAGTGATGGGACCAGATGCCATGATCTTCAGTTTCTGAATGTTGAGCTTTAGGCCAACTTTTTCACTCCCCTCTTTCACTTTCATCAAGATGCTTTTGAATTCCTCTTCACTTTATGCTATAAGGGTGGTATCATCTGCATATCTGAGGTTATTGATATTTCTCCCGGCAATCCTGATTCCAGCTTGTGTTTCTTCCAGTCCAGCGTTTTTCATGATGTACTCTGCATATAAGTTAAATAAGCAGGGTGACAATATACAGCCTTGACGTACTCCTTTTCCTATTTGGATCCAGTCTGTTGTTCCATGTCCAGTTCTAACTGTTGCTTCCTGACCTGCATACAGATTTCTCAAGAGGCAGGTTAGGTGGTCTGGTATTCCCATCTCTCTCAGAATTTTCCACAGTTTATTGTGATCCACACAGTCAAAGGCTTTGGCATAGTCAATAAAGCAGGAGTAGATGTTTTTCTGGAACTCTCTTGCTTTTTACATGATCCAGCCGATGTTGGCAATTTGATCTCTCGTTCCTCTGCCTTTTCTAAAACCAACTTGAACATCTGGAGGTTCACAGTTCACGTATTGCTGAAGCCTGGCTTGGAGAATTTGGAGCATTACTTTACTAGCGTGTGAGATGAGTGCAATTGTACGGTAGTTTGAGCAATCTTTGGCATTGCCTTTCTTTGGGACTGGAATGAAAACTGACTTTTTCCAGTCCTGTGTCCACTGCTGAGTTTTCCAAATTTGCTGGCAAATTGAGTGCAGCACTTTCACAGCATCTTTCAGGGTTTGAAATAGCTCCACTGAAATTTTATCACCTCCACTAGCTTTGTTCATAGTGATGCTTTCTAGGGCCCACTTGACCTCACATTCCAGGATGTCTGGCCCTAGATGAGTGATCACACCATTGTTATTAATTGGGTTGTGAAGATCTTTTTTGTACAGTTCTTCTGTGTATTCTTGCCACCTCTTCTTAATATCTTCTGCTTCTGTTAAGTCCAGACCGTTTCTGTCCTTTATCGAGTCCATCTTTGCATGAAATGTCCCCTTGGTATCTAATTTTCTTGAAGAGATCTCTAGTCTTTCCCATTCTGTTGTTTTCCTCTATTTCTTTGCATTGATCGCTGAAGAAGGCTTTCTGATCTCTTCTTGCTATTCTTTGGAACTCTGCATTCAGATGCTTATATCTTTCCTTTTCTCCTTTGCTTTTCACTTCTCTTCTTTTCACAGCTATTTGTAAGGCCTCTGAGACAGCCATTTTGCTTTTTTGCATTTCTTTTCCATGGGGATGATCTTGATCCCTGTCTCCTGTACAATGTCACGAACCTCTCTCCATAGTTCATCAGGCACTCTATCTATCAGATCTAGGCCTTTAAATCTATTACTCACTTCCACTGTATAATCATAAAGGATTTGATTTAGGTCATACCTGAATGATCTAGCGGTTTTCCCTACTTTCTTCAATTTAAGTCTGAATTTGGCAATAAGGAGTTAATGATCTGAGCCACAGTCAGCTCCTGGTCTTGTTTTTGCTTACTGTATAGAGCTCCTCCATCTTTGGCTGCAAAGAATATAATCAATCTGATTTCGGTGTTCACCATCTGGTAATGTTCATGTGTAGAGTCTTCTCTTTTGTTGTTGGAAGAGGGTGTTTGCTATGACAGCTGCGATGGCCAGTGCACTAAGTGCAAGAGGCTGTGATGGCACTAAGTTTAGCCAAGAGGAGCTACCCCATGTCCAAGGTCAGGGGCAGTGGCTGAGCGTGCCAGCCTGCAATGGTGCAGGAACGGCCGAGAGGAGCCACTCAGCATCCGAGGTCAGGGGCGGTGGCTGGGAGGAGCCACCCCAGGTCTGAGGTCAGGGGCGATGGTCTGGAGGAGCCACCCTGTGTACGAGGCCAGGGTCAGGGGCTGGGAGGAGCCACCCCATGACTGAGGCCAGGGGTGGCGGCCGGGAAGAGCAACCCATGTCCAAGGAGCCTTGACTGTGCTGGTGCAGGAACGCCTAGAGGAGCTATCCCACTTTGAAGGTCAGGAAGGGCGGTGGTGAGGAGATGCCCTTCATCCAAGGTAAGGAGCAGCAGCTGCGCTTTGCTGGAGCAGTCACAATGGCCATCATCAAAAAGTTTGCAAACAATAAATTCTGGAGAGGGTGTGGAGAAAAGGGAACACTCTTGCACTGTTGGTGGGAATGTAAATTGATACAGCCACTATGGTAGATGATATGGAGATTCTTTAAAAAGTTAGGAATAAAACCACCATGTGATCCAGCAATCCCACTCCTATGCATATTGCTTGAGGAAACCAAAATTGAAAAAGACACAAGTATCCCCTTGTTTATTGCAGCACAATTTACAATAGCTATAACATGGAAGCAACCTAGATGTCCATTGACAGATGAACCACTAAAGAAGCTGTGGTACATATACACAATGGAATATTTCTCATCCGTAAAAAGGAATTCATGTGAGTCAGTTCTAACGAGGTGGATGAACTTACAACCTATTATACAGAGTGAAGTAAGTCAGAAAGAGAAAGATAAATATAGTATTCTAATGCATATACATGGACTCTAGAAAAATGGTACTGAAGAATTTGTTTATAGCACAACAATGGAGAAACAGACATAGAGAAAAGACTTATGGACGGGGGAGAGGGGAGGAGAGGGTGACATGTATGGAAACAGTAACATGGAAACTTACATTACCACCTGTAAGATAGATAGCCAATGGGAATTTTCTGTATGGCTCAGGAAACTCAAACAATGGCTCTACATCAACTTAGAGGGTGGGATGGAGAAGGAGATGGGAAGGAGATTTAAAAATGAGGGGATATATGTATACCTATAGATGATTCATGTTGAGGTTTAACAGAAAAACAAAATTCTGTAAAGCCATCATCCTTCAATAAAAAATAAATAAAAAGAGGTTCTTTAATTCCTCTTTGTTTTATGCCATTATAGTATATCATCTGCATATCTGAGGTATTGATATTTATCATGATTATCTTGATTCTAGCCCAACATTTCTCATGATGTGCTCTGTGTATAAATTCAATAAACAGAGTGACATATATATGTGTGTGTATGTTTGCTGTGCTGTGCTAAGCTGCTTCAGTTTTGTCAGACTCTTCATAACCCTACAGACTGTAGCCCACCAGCCTTCTCTGTCCATCAGATTCTACAGGCAAGAATACTGAAGTGGGTTTTCATGCCCTTCTCTATGGTATCTTCCAACCCAGGGATTGAACCCCAGTTTCTTAGGTCTCCTGCATTAGCAGGTCATTCTTTACCACTAACGCCACTTGGAAAAACCCATATTATGCTTAATATACAGACAAAAAAATAAAATCACCTCATCTATCTACATTGGGTACAGCAGCAGAAATTTTCCCTAAGTAAATAAATTATTGCCTTTAATATAATGGTAACATAATTTTGAGATCCCTTGGACTGCTAGGAGATCAAACCAGTCAATCCTAAAGAAAAACAGTCCTAAATATTCATTGGGAGGACTGATGCTGAAGCTGAAACTCCAATACTTCGGCCACCTAATGCGAAGAACTGACTCATTGGAAAAGACCGTGATGCTGGGAAAGACTGAAGGCAGGAGGAAAAGGGGACAACAGAGGATGAGATGGTTGTATGGCATTGCCAACTCAATGGACATGAGTTTGAACAAGTTTCAGGAGTTGGTAATGGACAGGGAAGACTGGCATGTTGCAGTCAATGGGATCACAAAGAGTCGGACATGATTGAGTGGCTGAACTGAACTGAACATAATTTAGTTAATGTGTTATTAAAATAATTTTGGAAAAGAACACACATATGACTAGAACTTTAAATCTATCGTATGTTAAGAAAATGCCGCTTAGTAAGAGACAAGAAAGATCTACCTTTGAGATCTTTTAATTAATGCTAGGTCTCTATGATTATTAGTAACATATCCCAATTATTTATTCCAAGACAAGACACTGGAATGTGGAGTGGTGTCACCAGATGGATTTTGCCTTTTCATCCCCAAATGATTCTTCAGTTCAATACAGATCCTGCCAACCAATATGGCACAGTTTCTACACAGAATGAGATAATCAGCTGCCTGTGGTTCCATGTACTATAGCTGACTTCACAAGAAAAAACATAATCTCAAGAATCAGCTTGAGCCAAGTCACAATTTCACTGTTACTATAGAAACCAGAACAGAGAGGCTTCATTCTTTTTTTCTGTCTTCCTTCTCATCCAAATACCCAGAACCTTTGGACACAAAATCACAAACTAATCCTCACCTAACAAGTTTATAAAATTCTGGTTGAAAGTGATGAGGATACTGAGTTGGCTTGACCACTGATCCACACCTCACACTGGGGCAATACAGCAAGTGCAGGCATTGAAAATCAGAGATAAGGAGAAAACAGGCTTTCTCAGGATGAGCTATAAAAAGAAGCCCCAACAGTAAGAACCTGACATATGTTACACACAAATTACTGGCAAAGCAAATGTAGTCCGTAACCTCTTTCCAAATCAAGTGTGTATTAAAGGACAAGGCATTACTGTATTTAATAATTAAGGGTTCTATAAAATAAGCATTTAGGAAAAAATAATTATATGACTTATAAGAACTGCAAATCTATCTATCTATCTATCTATCTATATATATTTTTTTACTTCCTATAGTTATTTAAGGAGAAAACACAAAAATGACTAGGCACATCCAGAAAGATGAAACTGGAAACTTTATAAAACTAAGTTGTCTGAAACATGAGGGAAATTTAAAAAAAATTTTTAAATATATTTCCATAAATTTTGATTTATATATTATTTGAGACACATACACATGTACATTCCTCTCCTTGTGCTAGAAATAAAACACATTTAAAAAGTTAACCTATTCAGTTCAGTTCAATCGCTCAGTCGTGTCTGACTCTTTGTAACCCCGTAAACTTCAGCATGCCAGGCCTCTTAGTCATATGGTGAATGTTCTTTTTGGATCCAAATGCCTTTTTAGAACCTCTTTAGCTGAGCTCATTTGAACTAAAAATCACTTAATTTTGCCCCAATTATGTTCTTTCCTCATGTAAATAATTATATGTGAATGATTTGTGCCAACTTTTTCTTCTAGTATCCCTATACTGTAATAACATGTATTAGGACTCTTACAATTATACTTGCAGTTTAGTATAAAGAGAAAATAATGCAAGGAAGCTTAAGTAACCCTTTCCGATCATCTTATAAATTCATTAGAGACATAGTTTGATTCTGCAGTTGAGGACACCATCAAAGTCTTGCTGTAGTTAAAAATATATGAGAGGAGAATCATGGAAAGCTTCCAGGTTAGACTGTCTATAGCCCAGAGTCTTAGACTGCCTGACTGGGTTTGCTGATCAATTCAAGTTGATTTACTCAACAATTATTGGCTGTGGCATCACCGACTCGATGGACATGAGTCTGAGTGAACTCCGGGAGTTGGTGATGGACAGGGAGGCCTGGTGTGCTGCGATTCATGGGGTTTCAAAGAGTCTGACACGACTGAGCGAATAAACTGAACTGATAGAAACAAAAAGAAAAACAGAAACAAAACCATGAAAAACCTATAATCATTACCAAGGAGGTATTAGGTCAAAGGAAGTAAATCTTATCATGTGTGCTTTGATTATTTTCTCAGTCATGTCAAACTCTTTTTGACCACATGGACTGTAGCCTGCCAGGTTACTTTGCCCATGGGGATTCTCCAAACAAGAATACAAGAGTGGGTTGCCATGCCCTCCCCCAGGGGATCTTCCTAACCTAGAGATCTAAGGTCTCCTGCATTGCAGGTGGATTCTTTACCACCTGAGCCAACAGGGAAACCCATTGAAATGAAGCAAATCGTATCATGAAAGAAATAAGAAGTAAATCCTATCATGAAATGTTAAGAAATACTATTAAAGTCAAGAGGATACTAAGTTTTACTGTAGTATCAGAGATGGCTTCAGAGTTGCAATATTTTCAGGGTGCTTAAAATGTAAGCCAGAATTTCATGGAAAAGAAAAAAAGAAAATTTAAATTTAGGGAACAGCATGACAACAACAGAATAGATGTAATACTAATTGATGTTAGTAAAGTCATTCTCAATAAAGATATTCCTACCTGCAAGTTATTATATACAAATTTTCAGTATTTCTGGTCTCTCATTACTGTGAACATTAGTAAATCAAATATGTTTCCCATATTTTAATGGGAAATTATTTTTGGTTCCACAGTTTCATGACCACTGGCTCGTGTCTGCTTCATGAATTTACATTTCTTTTTTGCTTACAAACTTAAGGATATTTAACAAATATTTTGCAAATTACAAACTTGATTTTCAGTCTGTCCTTATTTAAAAATTGTTAGCAGTCTTCCTTTACTTTATTCCTGTCTCTTCTGTTCTTGAATAATGAAGCATCACACATGATATTTCATTAGATACAAAATGCAAATCTCAAATATAACCCACATCTTTGGAAATGTTAAATATAGGTGAGATATCAACTGATAAACAATGTATTTCAATATTTCTCAAAATTTCAGACAGAAAACATTGGTGATTATAGTTATTGAGAAAATATTGATATAGATTTATAGATAATTGACATAAATATTTTAAGGGAAACTTACTTTAACAGTATAAAAATATAATATCAATGAGAGTTTTTAATGTATGGCACTTTTATGCATATGTATCTATTATTATTAGCTATAACTTTGTAATTTAGAAGACATATATACTGACTGATTCCTTATTATGAAGGAAACTACTAAAATGCTTGGTTTGAAATTTAAAGCCTTTTATAATTAAACCTCAAAACCTTTCCCAAGATTTCCTTCAATTTTACTTGCATGAGCTCTCTGATTCTTTTTAAAAGCCCTATGAGACCTTTAATTATCCAGTCACTAAGTATTGACCAGAAAAATATCATTTAAGTCTTTTCACCTTTCCAAATAATCTTACATGAATTATAAAATCCAGCAAAAGTGTCAATTTTATTCTATGTAATCTCAGCAGCCATGAAATTAAAAGACACTAACTCCTTGGAAGGAGGGTTATGACCAACCTAGATAGTATATTCAAAAGCAGAGACATTACTTTGCCAACAAAGGTCTGTCTAGTCAAGGCTATGGTTTTTCCAGTGGTCATGTATGGATGTGAGAGTTGGACTGTGAAGACGGCTGAGCACCGAAGAATTGATGCTTTTGAACTGTGGTGTTGGAGAAGACTCTTGAGAGTCCCTTGGACTGCAAGGGGATCCAACTAGTCCATTCTGAAGGAGATCAGCCCTGGGATTTCTTTGGAAGGAATGATGCTAAAGCTGAAACTCCAATACTTTGGCCACCTCATGTGAAGAGTTGACTCACTGGAAAAGACTCTGATGCTGGGAGAGATTGGGGGCAGGATGAGAAGGGGACGACAGAGGATGAGATGGCTGGATGGCATCACTGACTCAATGGACATGAGTCTGAGTGAACTCCGGGAGTTGGTGATGGACAGGGAGGCCTGGTGTGCTGCAATTCATGGGGTCGCAAAGAGTCGGACACGACTGAGTGACTAACTGAACTGAATCTTTCAAAATGAACTCATTGGCAGTTCTATTTGCAATTTTTTAAGGAATCTCCACACTGTTTTCCATAGTGGTTGTACTAGTTTGCATTCCCACCAACAGTGTAGGAGGGTTCCCTTTTCTCCACACCCTCTCCAGCATTTATTGCTTGCAGATCTTTGGATCGCAGACATTCTGACTGGTGTGAAGTGGTACCTCATTGTGGTTTTGATTTGCATTTCTCTAATAATGAGTGATGTTGAGCATCTTTTCATGTGTTTGTTAGCCATCCATATGTCTTCTTTGGAGAAATGTCTATTTAGTTCTTTGGCCCATTTTTTGATTGGGTCATTTATTTTTCTGGAATTGGGTTGCATAAGTTGCTTGTATATTTTTGAGATTAGTTGTTTGTCAGTTGTTTCATTTGCTATTATTTTCTCCCATTCAGAAGGCTGTCTTTTCACCTTGCTTAGAGTTTCCTTTGTTGTGCAGAAGCTTTTAATTTTAATTAGATCCCATTTGTTTATTTTTGCTTTTATTTCCAGAATTCTGGGAGGTGGGTCATAGAGGATCCTGCTGTGATTTATGTTTGAGAGTGTTTTGCCTATGTTCTCCTCTAGGAGTTTTATAGTTTCTGGTCTTACATTTAGATCTTTAATCCATTTTGAGTTTATTTTCATGTGCGGTGTGACCCAGCAATCCCACTGCTGGGCATACACACTGAGGAAACTAGAATTGAAAGAGACACATGTACCCCAATCTTCATCACAGCACTGTTTATGATAGCCAGGACATGGAAACAACCTAGATGTCCATCAGCAGATGAATGCATAAGAAAGCTGTGGTACATATACACAATGGAGTATTACTCAGCCGTTAAAAAGAATACATTTGAATCAGTTCTGATGAGATGGATGAAACTGGAGTCAATTATACAGAGTGAAGTAAGCCAGAAAGAAAAACACCAATACAGTATACTAACACATATATATGGAATTTAGAAAGATGGCAATGATGACCCTGTATGCAAGACAGCAAAAAAGACACAGATGTGTTTAGTGGACTTTTGGACTCAGAGGGAGAGGGAGAGGGTGAGATGATTTGGGAGAATGGCATTGAAACATGTATACTATCATGTAAGAATCGAATCGCCATTCTATGTCCGATGCAGGATACAGCATGCTTGGGGCTGGTGCACGGGGATGACCCAGAGGGATGTTGTGGGGAGGGGAGGTGGGAGGGGGGTTCGTGTTTGGTATCTCATGTACACCAGTGGTGGATTCATGTCAATGTATGGCAAAACCAATACAGTATTGTAAAGTAAAATAAAGTAAAAATAAAAAGTTAAAAAAAATGAACTCATTGTTTCTGATCCAACATCTTCTGTGATTTTCATTGTTTTTCTACTAATATGTAACACTCTCATGCAAAATACATTCCCATCATTAACAGTATATTAGTTATATATATTGTAGTATATTGCTACCAGCTGTAACATAAAGGGATGTATCAATGCACAATTTCAGAGTATTTTAGCTCCACCCTTTTCTCACACATGTATTCAGTATGCGTTGGCAATACTTTTAAAAATTTATGGTATATATTTCTAAACACTATACAAGCTGCAAGAAGTTTTCACATTATTTTGCTGTTCTTATTTAAATATACAATAGAGTGTATTATATTCTATTTACTTTATTTCTATTATTATTTTATGTTAGTATTATTATTTATAATAATAATGTACACAATGCTGACAAAGGTTTGGTTTGTACAGTCAAAGTGGTGATTTTTTCAGTAATCATGTACACATGTGAGATTTGGACCATAAACAAGGCTGAGCACAAAAACAATTGATGCCTTCAAATTGTGATGCTACAGAAGACTCTTGAGATTCCCTTGGACAGCAAGGAGATAAAAACAGTCAATCCTAAAGGAAATCAGCCCTGAATATTCATTGGAAGAACTGATACTGAAGTTGAAGTTCCAATACTTTGGCCAGCTGATGCAAAGAGCTGACTAATTGGCAAAGACCCTGATGTTGGGAAAGATTGAAGGCAGAAGGAGAAGGGGATGGCAGAGGTTGAGATGGTTGGATGACATCACCAACTCAATGGACAAGAGTCTGAGCAAACTCTGGGAAATAGTGAAGAACAGGGAAGCCTGGCTGTGTCACAGTCTGTGGGGTCACAAAGAGTTGGAAATGACTGAGCAACTGAATAACAACAAGAAGCTGCTTTTAGAAAAGACAGAGGAACCAGAAATCAAATTACCAACATCCATTGGATCATAGAAAAAGCAAGAGAATTATAGACAAAATATCTACTTCTGCTTCATTGACTATGCTAAAGCTTTTGACTATGTGGATTATAACAAACTGTGGGAAATTCTTAGAGATAGGAATACCAGACCACCTTACCTGCCTCCTGAGAAACTGTATTACAGGTCAAGAAGCAACAGTTTTAACTGGACATGGAAAAATGGACTGGTTCAAAATTGGGAAAAGAGTACATCAAGACTGTACATTGTCACCCTGCTTATTTAACTTATATGCAGAGTCCATCATGTGAAATGCTGGGCTGGATGAAGCACAAGTTGGAATCAAGATTGCTGGGAGAAATATCAATAATCTCAGATGCAGATGGCACCACTAATGGCAGAAAGCAAAGAGGAACTAAAGAAATTCTTGATGAAGGTAAAACAAGAGAGTGAAAAAGCTGGCTAAAACTCAACATAGGAAAAAAAAAAAAAGATCATGGCATCCATTCCCATCACTTTCTGGTAAATAGATAGGAAAAAATAGAACAAAATGGCAGATTTTATTTTCTTGGCCTCCAAAATCACTGTGGACACTAACTGTAGCCATGAAATTAAAAGACACTTGCTCCTTGGAAGGAAAGCTATGACAAACCTAGACAGCATATTAAAAAGCAGAGACATCACTTTGCCAACAAAGGTCCATATAGTCAAAGGTATGGTTTTTCCAGTAGTCATGTATGGATGTGAGAGTTGGGCCATGAAGAAGGCTGAGTGCTGAAGAATTGATGCTTTCAAACTGTGATGTTAGAGAAAACTCTTGAGAGTCCCTGAGACTTCAAGGAGATCAAATCAGTCAATCCTGAAAGAAATCAACTCTGAATATTCACTGGAAGAACTGGTGCTGATGCTGAAGCTCCAATACTTTAGCCACCTGTTACAAAGAGCTGACTCATTGGAAAAGTTTCTTTGAAAGGTTGAAGGTAGGAGAACTGGTGAAAGAATATGAGACATTTGGATGACATCACCATCACCATGGTATGAGCAAATTCTGGGAAATTTGAAAGACAAGGAAACCTGGTGTGCTGCAGTTCCATGGGATCACAAAGATTCAGACATGATTTAGTGACTGAACAACATTATTATTGATGCTAAATATTATGCTTCTAAAATAAAGTTTATCTTAAGTCTGACATTATAACGATTGTAACATTGCCGTTCTAATGAAGATTCTTGATTTCATTAAAAACTGCCCTTGTCTTTCAATATCTTAAAGAATGAAATTGACTGATTTACAACTCTTTAGTGTAACTACTGTGTATAAAACTCCCATAAAATTTGTGCCAAGAATATGCATTTTTTGCCATTAAAGTGTTTACAATTTAATTAGTTTTATCATGAACACTTCATCACTTCATGGCAAAAAGATGAGGAAACAGCGGAAACTGTGGCTGACTTTATTTTTCTGGGCTTCAAAATCACTGCAGATGGTGACTGGAGCCACGAAATTAAAAGACCCTTATTCCAGGGAAGAGAAGTTATGACCAATAAAGGTCTTTCTAGTCAAGGCTATGGTTTTTCCAGTGGCCATGTATGGATGTGAGAGTTGGACCATAAAGAAAGCTGAGCCCTGAAGAATTGATGGTTTTGAACTGTGGTGTTGGAAAAGACTCTTGAGAGTCCCTTGGACTGCAAGGAGATCCAACCAGTCTATCCTAAAGGAGATCAGTCCTGGGTGTTAATTTGAAGGACTGATATTGAAGCTGAACCTCCAATACTTTGGCCACCTGATGCAGAGAGCTGACTCATTTGAAAAGACTCTGATGCTGGGAAAGATTGAAGGCACAGAAGAAGGGGACGACAGAGGATGAGATGATTGGATGGCATCACCGACTCGATGGACATGGGTTTGGATGGACTCTGGGAGTTGGTGATGAACAGGGATGCCTGGCGTGCTGCAGTTAATGGGGTCTCAAAGAGTTGGACATGCCTGAGTGACTGAACTGAACTAATCATGAGCTTAACTGATCAGAAAATTTATAAATATTTTCAAGTAGGCAACCTCCCTTCCCTAATGGAAGTTCATGAAGGCTTTGGGAAAGGTAAACATAAACAGTATTCTTAGAAACTGTAGTTTCTCATCATGTTTATGAACATCGTGTAAATAAGCAAAGTAATAGTTCAGCCTTTTCTCAAAACATGAGCTAACTGTATTTCTGTCATTTAGAATAAACTCCTCTTTTTGCAGCAAATTAGTCTTTTAGTTTAACATTGCTCTCATTAATAGATTCCCATAAAAAAATAAAGAGAATAAAAATTGAATATGTTTGACTGAGTAACACTTTACTTCTGCTTTGAAGAGTTTAAATTTGCAATCTCTTCAATTTTCTATATTTAAGAATGAAGTATTTTGTACTCACAACATTTGTCTATGAGCATCTACAATGTTCAGGCATTATATGGGCATTATTTTGGTTCATAGCCAGCATCAATAGAGTAGAGAAATGCAAGATTATATATCTTGCATATTAACTTAAAAAAATGTGATTGCAAAATATTCTAAAGTAAAAAGGAATTCAGGTATTTTTTGACAAATTTCTGTTGATTTACTCTAGCTTTATTGCTTCTATTTGATAGACAAGTAAATGCATTTTAACAAGGACTTTTTAACATCTCTTATCTCAAATAATAAAAGCAAGATGCATCTACCAGAAATTATGTCATTCAAATTTGTATACTGAATCAGGAAATCAATGAAAAAAGCACGAAAAAGAAAGATCTCTTGAAAATTTACTTTCCCTTTATTAAGTCTTCTCAAAAATAACAGCTATGCGATGCAAGAAATATCACAAAGGACAAATGTCAAAAGGCTTGATTAGTTGCCAAATGATGTTACTAACAATTAGTGTTAACAAAATTTGAAATTTGGCATATTGTGTTTATGAAAGATACACTCATATGCATATCTATTAATTCTCCTTTGTGCATTTTATCTGACATCAAAAACATATTTTCAATCAGATAGCATTGTCTGAAAACAGAGCAAATTGCATTCATTACCATTTGAGAACATTACTGCCAACCCTTTTCAATCTGTTTAGGCTAAATTTCCCATTCACTTTGAAGGTGAAGGTTAGTTTAGGCATATCAAATAATTATAGCATTTGTGTATTAAAAGTAGAACAGTCAATCAAAAATCTTAGTTATAAAGAGCTTTAAATATCCTGTAAAGAAGTTTAGGATATACCATTTACTAAAAAATGCATATTTTAAACCTATTCACTTTAACTTATTGTGCAATCTCATCTAAGTAAGATATATATATATATATATATATATACACACACACATATATATACATATACACACACATCATCATAACACGATTTAAAGTAAGCATACCAAAATAGAATCAGCAGTTGAATTTCAATGCTTCTGATAATCATCATGATAATAATTATCAATGATTACCAGAAGTTTTAAATATTTCATTTTCACAGTAGCATTGCAAAGCCATGGATGCTGTGTTTATATAGATAAACTTCATTAGCCTCACCATCCCTATAGCAGCTGCAATCAAGCAGACATTTATAAAATATGACCCTGTTTCCTTTCTCACAGCGAATTTGAAAGGCTGAGCACTGACCCAAACTTGAGTCAGTCAGGGTAGCTTTCATGGTGTTTTGTTTTCTGTCAAAGAACTAGAGAAAGAAGAATAACGCTGCATATAACAAGAGAAATGGAGGTGGGAAATGGTTAATGATTGTTCCTTTATTTTTAGATTCCCTCCATTGCCAGTTTTTCAGTCTTTTGAGATCCCAACTATATTTCTGTATCTGAATTTATAAGATACCCTATGTGCATACTTGGGCTTCCCAGGTGGCTCAATGGGTAAAGAATCTGCCTGCTATGCAGGGAACACAGGAAATATGGGCTTGACCCTGGATCAGGAAGATCCCCTGGAGGAAGGCATGACAACCCACTCCAGTATTCTTGCCTGGAGAAACCCATTATTCTTGCCTGGAGAATCCCATGGACAGAGAGGAGCCTGGCCTTGGCTGACTCAGCTCTGTTTTATGTGTTATTTTTTCTTCCTGCAGGGTGGCCAGGGCTTGTTCCAATTGTGATAACAGGGTTACAAAAATGGAAGCTTGAAATATCTCTTGATACCTATGCTAACTACCTAAGCAAACTACCACTTCTGGCCAATTACTTTGGCCAAAGCAAGCCCTGAAGCCAACACAGATTCAAGGAGCAGGAAAAAGGCTCCACCTTCTGTTGAGTGGAACCAAAGATGGCACCGAATTAATCATTGCAGGCTGACTCTTTACCATCTGAGCCAACAGGCAAGCTCAAAAGACTGTATGTTGACTGGGAAACAAACCCAGGTCAACTGCTTGGAAGGCAGCTATTCTCACCACTATACCACCAGCGTCACACAATTAATCTACACCTGGTAATTGTTTATGAACTTATTGGTATACCATTGCTTTTAGGTAAATATTTGAATCTATCTTATTTCGGTTTTCTAGTTATCCTCTGAGGGAGAATTGATCTGGTTTACTTAGTCTTACATGACTGGAAGACTGTTATTTCCATTTATAGGGACTTTTATTGTGCAAAGTGGTGCAGCCAGCAGTAGTGGAACTATTGTCTTTTTGTGAATGAAAGTCAATAATTATGTAAATGGAATTATATATTTATTTTTGATTAAGCAGCAACACTCATTCACAGTCACATACAGTATTCTGGCTAGGAGATCACATAGTTGCTTAGTGATACTCTGTCTGTCCCCAAGGGGATCATGTACCAACAGGCTTAGTTATGTTTACTTCAAGTGGGTATGTCATATAAATTTAGTTTTTGACATGCAATTCAGGAAATTGAGTCTCTTTTACACAATTCACTGATTGTAAAGCCGATGAACAGCTTATTGGATAGTTTCCACTCAATCAGTCTGTCTGGCATAATTTTTCCCAAGGGATTGAAACTTCACATTATTTCAATTCCAAGTAGGTCTACTTACATTGTAATAATTGGGAATTCGTGATTACCTTTTGCAGTGACTTTCACTGACTTGTTATTAAATTGTTGTTCTCTTTCCCTGGTATTCTAGCAGCAACTCCAGGAAAAAATACACAACTGTAAATAAAATAAGACTATACAATGTATGCTCCATTAAACAAAGAATATTTCTTATTATTTTTCTTTTATTCTACATCAGGGAGAAGCAAAATTATAAATTTATACAAAATAGCTACTGCTTTCTCTTTCACAATGTCACCATTTTAAAATCCTATACTCAATGTCATCACTTTTTATCAAGTTTTATCAAGTTGCTGATGTTTGGCATGAATGAAGAGATAGCATAACTTACCCCAATAGCCCCACTTAACTAAGGAAAAATGCAGCTTTCAAAGGCATGTGGTATTGTTTAGGACAGTTATATTTTCTTCCTTTTAATATTTATCTTTCTATCTTTCTAAATGTGATTCACTGGTAAAACAATCAGCAAATATTTATTAATCTGCTACCTTATAATCAGTACTAGACCCTGAACTCTCAGAAATAAAGGTAAAAAGCATGAGAAATATCCCTCTTTAGAAGAACTGAAGTAGAAAAATACTAACATTAAAACAAGCATATGTATTTATGATTAAGACTAATTAAATCCATGTCTATACACATTGGAAAAGACTCTGATGCTGGGAGGGATTGGGGGCAGGAGGAGAAGGGGACTACAGAGGATGAGATGGCTGGATGGCATCACTGACTCAATGGACGTGAGTCTGAGTGAACTCCGGGAGTTAGTGATGGACAGGGAGGCCTGGCGTGCTGCCATTCATGGGGTCGCAGAGAGTCAAACACGACTGAGTGACTGAACTGAACTGAACTGAACTATACATATTTTGAATACTCATTCAGAAAATTCATGGACAGACACTGATTTTTAAGGATCACATAAAATACAGTAATTCCTATCAAATCCTGCCTATTCCTTTAAGCCTGCCAAAATGTTTACTCCTCAGAACTCTCAGAGCAACAAATTTATACTGCTTCTCTTCATTTATTGTGATCTACATTCCTTTGTAGTTATTTATGACAATATGATGTTTATTTTGGAAAATGGCCATTTGAGTAACAGAGCCTGAATCCAGTTTCTTTACACATGCTCTATAATGCCCAACGTAGTTATCCACACATAATGGGTGATCAATAAATAGCAGTGAATGATTAAATAGTTACTGCTTAAAAGTCAATTAATGGTTATTGATTAATTGGTTTAAAAGGTTAACAATCACTGTACATTGATTAATTTAGAATTTCTTTGAAGAAATTTTAGGTTTGAAAACTATATAAATCAGAAACTTTCTGATAACACTGTAGAAAGCATAGAGGATTAAAAAAAAAATCTACAAAGGCAACAAAGCTGGGGACAGTGAACCTATTTTTCTAGCTGATAAAAAGCAGCTACTGTGCATTATGGTGGATAGGCAGATAATTTGAAGTCAGTCTATGGAAGGACCTGAACACCAGATGTCAGACTTCAAGCTTTATGACAAATAATTAGGATGCAGTCCTGGGTCTTGGTTAATGGAATAAAATTTTGAAAGCAAATCAAATCACCACTCTGCTCCTCACAAACCACCGGCTATACCTGTTTTCCTTAACACATGGTGTAAGTCCTATGGACTAACAAATTTTACCATGTCTAATCAGTGGTGTTTTCTCAAAGCATTTCTCTGTTAGAACACTTGTATGCTTTACTTTTTCCTTTGTTCACGCTTACTAAAATCTCAATTTAGGTCTACATTTATCTAAGAAACCCCCTTCCCCATAACACCAACTTCGTGAGCTCCTCTTTAAAGTATTGCATCCTACTATCAATACAAGCTCTTTTATTTCTGCAGAAATATCTGCAAGCTTCTTTAAAGCACTCAAAGATTGCAACTCTTGTTTTAACAATACTACCTAGCATATAGTTTGGCACATATTAAGCAGCCAAAGTATGATTTTTTTAAACTTTTTATTTTTATTGGGGTAGAAATGATTAACAATGTTGTGGTAGCTTCAGGTATGATTTTTGAACTAGGGACCACTATGGGTCATGCCATGGATCCATTAGCAATATATAACAAAATTAAGGCTTCTGACTTCCAAATGCTAACAGTCAGATAGACAAAATTATATTAAATAAGCAAAATAACAATTAAAATCACGGACAATATCAAACATACAAAAATTGTCTGCTCAATGAATTGTATAGTTGAGTTTTTTGGTTTTTGAGAAGAAGCAAGTTGTATGACCTGCAGTTTTAGGATGAAATCACAAATGAGACAGAATTTGAGCTGAGAGTCAAAGGATCCATAGGAGAAGGAGGGAAGCCAGAAAGAAAGAGAAAAATTTGAGTGAGATTTAGTGTAAACAAATAAAAGAAGAAAACAAGGAATTACAAGGTATATTCCATGAGGATGGCACAGACATTTTGGCAATGCAGAAGTTCATATAGCAAATAGTAGACTGTCAGTTTGGATCATCAAACTAGAGATAGACCATGTGAAGGTGATTAATATATACAAATTTTCAATTATAAAATAAGTCATGGAGATATAATGTACAGTATGGTGACTAGTGTTAATAATACTGTAGTGCATTTGAAAGTTGCTAAGAACATAGATATTAAAAGTTCTCATGACAAGAAAAGAAACTTTAAATATGTATGATGATGGATGTTAACTAGACTTATTATGATGATCACTTTACAACGTATACAAATATTGAATCATCATGTTGTATACCTGAAACTAATATATATATGGTAGCTCAGCAGTAAACAATCAATGTGCCAATGCAGGAGACGTGGTCTTCATCCCTGCATCAGAAAGATCCCCTGGAGAAGGAAATAGCAATCCCCTTCAGTATTCTTGCCTGGGAAATCCCACAGAGGATTACCAAAGGAGCCTGGCAGGCTACAATCCATTGGTTGCAATAAGTCAGACATGATTTAGTGACTAAACAACAACATACCAATTATATCTCAAAAATTTAAGGATAGATTTTGAAAGTTATTAAATGGTTGCTCTGGGGATACAACATTCAGACAGAAGCTCCTCAAAGCCCAGATCAAAGTATCACCTATATGAACTGCCACCAATGCTGTTATTAACACAGGCCTGGTATGTTCCCTTTCTGTTTCCTGTTGTTGTTTATTGATTTTCTCTCCTTGACCTTTGGCTCTATGCCCATCTGGAGACTTTTACCTTTTTTTTTTTTTTTTAATCTAAATTTTGTTTTCTTTTTTTTTTTTTTTACTTTATTTTGATTTACAATACTGTATTGGTTTTGCCATACATTGACATGAATCAGCCACGGGTGTACATGAGTTCCCAATCCTGAACCCCCCTCCCACCTCCCTCCCCATATCATCTCTCTGGATCATCCCTGTGCACCAGCCCCAAGCATCCTGTATCCTCTATTGAACATAGACTGGCGATTCGTTTCTTACATGATAGTATACATGTTTCAATGCCATTCTCCCAAATCACCCCACCCTCTCCCTCTCCCACAGAGTCCAAAAGTTCATTCTATACATCTGTGTCTCTTTTGCTGTCTTGCATAAGGGGTTATCATTACCATCTTTCTAAATTCCATATGTATGTGTTAGTATACTGTATTGGTATTTTTCTTTCTGGCTTACTTCACTCTGTATAATAGGCTCCAGTTTCATCCACCTCATTAGAACTGATTCAAATGTATTCTTTTTAATGGCTGAGTAATACTCCACTGTGTATATGTACCACAGCTTTCTTATCCATTCATCTGCTGATGGACATCTAGGTTGTTTCCATGTCCTGGCTATTATAAACAGTGCTGTGATGAACATTGGTGTCTCTTTCAATTCTGGTTTCCTCGATGTATATACCCAGCAGCGGGATTGCTGTAGTAGGTATCTGGTGTTCTTTCTTTCCCCACTTCCATTTATGCTTCACCACCAACTACTAAATCCTGGCCATACTCTTATAATATTTCTATCTCCTTGTTTACATTTACAATTTCAGTAGTTTTTTTGTTTCTTGTTTTTGTGTTGTTTTTTGTTTCATCATTGTCAGTCCCACTTATTGTACTTTGGTATATGGCATAAAAGTTAATCAAACAAAACTATCCATATTTTAACCTGAATGCTATTAGCTATATTAGAGAATTTTGAGCACAGTCCAAGTTATAAAATGGAAAATTCACCTTAAAGGAGGATGATCAATTGAAATCTTAAGTTTGAGACAATTGTGAAATACTTGGATGAACAGTTCTAGCATGGTATGGAAGACGTGGGATACAAATATATCACATATGTGTAATAAACAGATTTTTTTATAAATATGCAAAGGGAATTCATTGGAGAAATGATAGTGTTTCAACAAATGATGCTGAAATAACCCAATATTCATATGCAAAAAAAGAGAACATTTTTATCCTTACCTTGCATACACTGGAAAAATTAACCCAAAATGGATGGTGTATGTAAATGTAAAACCTATAACTATAAGCCTTCTAAGAGAGAACTCAGAAAAAAATTTTTTGTAACATTGGGCTATGGGAAAATTCCTAAGATATTACATAAAAGCCACCATCAATAAAAGGACAAATTGATATATTAAACTTCTTTAAAATTTTTAAAAAATCTCTTCATTGGGTACTGTTATAAAATGAAAAGCCATAGATGGTTTAAAGTAACTGCACAGACTATATTTGATAAAGGGCTTGTATGCAGAATATGTAAAGAACTCTCAAACTTCAGTAACAAGAAAGTGATACAAACAACCCAATAAAAATGGACCACATGTTTAAATAGACATATAACTGAAAGACATGGGAGGATGCAAATAAACACATGAAAAAGAATGTTCAACATTTTTTAGTCATTGGGAAAAATACAAGTTGAAAAATGTAATGAGATACTATTAATCACATGAATGGCTAAAATGAAAAGACTGACTATACCATGTGTTTGTAAGGATGTGGAAGAACTAGAACTTTCATGTGGTCTAACGGGAACTGTAGAATGGTATAACTACCTTGGGAAATACTTTTGCAGTTTTTTTTTTTAAGACAATCATACATTTACCATTTGATATAATTATATTTCACACACCCAAATAGCCAAGAGAAAAAAGTCTATACATAAACTTGTACATTAATATGTATAAATTTGTTTTATGAATCAATATGTCAAACAACAACACAGGTAAATCTCAAAATAATTAAGCTGGATGAAACAAGCTAGACAATAAGAGTACTATGTTATTCCATTTTTGTAAAACTCTAGAAAGAGCAAACTAGTATATAGTGACAAATGCAGACTGGTGTTTGCCTGGAGAAATAACTGCATGGAGGAGATAAGAATGGAAGATTTATAAAGGTGCACAAACCGTTTGTTGGGGTGGTAGTTATTCTCCCTATTTTGACTATAGTGATGGTTTCATGGCAGTACAGTTCTGCAGAAACATAACAAATTGTGCACTTTAAATGTATGCAGTTTATTACACATCAGTTATTACTCAGTGCTATTGCTCAGTCATCAGGTTGTGTCTGACTCTTTGTGACCCCATGGACTGCAGCATACAAGGCTTCCCTGTCCCTCACAATCTCCTGGAATTTGCCCAAGTTTATGTCCACTGAATCTGTGATGCCATCCAACCATTTCATCCTGTTCTCCTTCCTTCAATCTTTCCCAGAATCAGGGTATTTCCAGTGAATCAGCATTTCACATTAGGAGGCCAAAGGACTGAAGCTTCAGCTTCAGTATCAGTTCTTCCATTGGGTATTCAAGGTTGATTTCTTTTAAGATTGGACTGGTTTGATCTCCTTGCTGTCCAAGGGATGCTCAAGAGTCTTCTCCAGTACCACAGTTTGAAAGCGTCAATTCTTTGACTTTCCACCTTCTTTATGGTCCAACTCTCACATCTGTACATGTCTACTGGAAAGACCATAGCCTTGACTATATGGGCTTTTGTCAGCAAAGTGATGTATTTGCTTCAAAACTGTATAGGTTTGTCAGAGCTTATTACTCAATAAAGGTATTCAAATTAAAAGTGATAAAACTAAAATAATGACATGTGTTAAGGATGAGAAAATGTGAAGGAAGCTGTTATTTTTAGCAAAGGTTATACTTGAACCTTGATAACTGATTCAGATCGCAGAAGAAATTGGTGAATTATTATATTCCTCTTTGTGTGTGTGTGTATCTACCTTTATGCTTTCTTTTTTCCTTCCTTCTTTTCTTTTTCTTTATTTCTTATTGGAAGTACAGTAAGGCTGCACTAGTTAGCTGACTATTCAGATTTTTCTATTTCCAGTTTTTCACATTTAATTTTGTCTACTCTATATAAGTTTGATCAAATATAATCTATATTCACTTCAGTTCTTAAATTTCATCAATATTGCATGCAGAAAATAAGTAAAAGCCAGGAAAAAAAAAACTATCACAAACTGGCATAAAAGTTTAATGCAATATTAACAAATAAATTTCATTTAGATAATTATAAGACATTTTGTGTTGTCTTAATTTAATTCATATTGCAGGGCAGAACTCTGATCTTACAAGATTATATTTCTACTTCTATAGTGCTCCCTTGTTGAATTTTACTGTCATATAAAACAGTTTATTTCTGCTTTTGCATTTTAGTTGCTTTGTAACCCTTCTTTACTTCATCAATATCTTTCTATTTTGTCTTGTTGTCTTTTTTCTATGCCAATTCCTTCCTAAGATTTTCCTGTTTCTATTTCATAATAAAAATATATTATTGTGCTATTAAAAAGCAGAGACATCACTTTGCTGACAAAGGTCCATATAGTTAAAGCTATGGTTTTTCCATTAGTCATGTACGAATATGAGAGCTGAACCATAAAGAAGGCTGAGTGCCGAAGAATTGATGCTTTTGAACTGTGGTGCTGGAGAAGACTCTTGAGAGTACCTTGAACAGCAAGGAGATTAAATCAGTCAATCCTAAAGGAAATCAACCCTGAATATTTATTGAAATGAGTGATGCTGAAGCTGAAGTTTCAATATTTGGCCACCTGATATGAAAAAACTGACTCAGTGGAAAAGCCCCTGATGCTAGGAAATATTGAGGGCAGGAGGAGAAGGAGACAGAAGATGAGATGGATGGCATCACTGACTCAAGGGACATGAGTATCAGCAAACTCCAGGAGATAGTGAAGGACAGGGAAACCTAGCATGCTGCAGTCCATGAGGTCGCAAAGTTAGACATAACTTAGAAACTGAACTACAATGACAAGTTTGTTACACTGATGATCCAAATATTCCCTATATATTTTTTATATTCAGTGACCATTTTCATCTCAGGTTTTAGGATCATTTTCAATATCCCTTGGTTTGGTATTGTTTTTATGGCAGGCTCATTTTTCTTTAGTCTTTATTCATTGTAAAATGAAGGGATATGTATCCTGAGCTGATGTTTATCAGTAGATGAAGTATGTGGCATATTTTGACATGTATTAATATTGATACATTTCATCAATAGCTATGTGTATCAGTCAACTTCTACTGCAGTAATTCTGTGTAACAAACAAATTCAGGTCTTACTAACGTAAAGCAACAAAGTTTTATGATTTCACTAATGCTACATTTCTGTTGTTGGCATAATGATTCTGAGGGCTTGTTGCTGTATTGCAGTTTTCAAAGCTGCAGAGTGACTATGGGTTTGTTTCCTATAGGTCCGCAATGTCTTCCTATTTTAACTTGCATGTATGCTCCCTCCTGATTAGGGGGAAAAGCAAAAGCACTCAAAACAAACTATATGATCACTAAATTAGCTTCTGCCAAGCTAGAACAAAATTTACTGTGCTTACATCCCACTGAGCAAAGTATATAATAACATTCAGTTCACTTCAGTCCAGTCGCTCAGTCATGTATGACTATCTGCAACCCCATGAATCACAACACGCCAGGCCTCCCTGTCCATCACCAACTCCTGAAGTTCACTCAGACTTGCGTCCATCGAGTCAGTGATGCCATTCAGCCATCTCATCCTCTGTCGTCCCCTTCTCCTCCTGCCCTCAATCTCTCCCAGAATCAGGGTCTTTCCCAATGAGTCAACTCTTCGCGTAACATTCAGTTCAGTCGCTCAGTCATGTCCAACTCTTTGCGACCCCATGAATCGCAGCACGCTAGGCCTCTCTGTCCATCACCAACTCCTGGAGTTCACTCAGACTTGCATCCATCGAGTCAGTGATGCTATCCAGCCATCTCATCCTTTGTCATCCCCTTCTCCTCCTGCCCCCAATCCCTCTCAGCATCAGAGTCTTTTCCAATGAGTCAACTCTTCACATGAGGTGGCCAAAGTACTGGAGTTTCAGCTTCAGCATCATTCCCTCCAAAAAAATCCCAGGGCTGATCTCCTTTAGAATGGACTGGTTGGATCTCTTTGCAGTCCAAGGGACTCTCAAGAGTCTTCTCCAACACCACAGTTCAAAAGCATCAATTCTTTGATGCTGAGCTTTCTTCACAGTCCAGCTCTCACATTCATACATGACCACTGACATAACATTACCAAGCCCTAAATCAATGATGCAAAAATGTATATAACTCCCATTAGATACAAAGACAAGTCCCATAGCAATGGCTGAAGAGATTTAATTATATTACAGGGAAAGAGCAATATTTGGGGATAATTATTTGGTCTACACTATCAATTCATAAGATGACTTTTACATTGCCAAACAAGGTTTCTTCTGTTTCTGAGATCAGGAGAAAATATTATAGCATCTTGGAAGCCTTAGAAATGTTTTAAGTGCTACTTTGTTCACTCTGGAAATGGGGGCAATTAATTTTAAGAGAAAAATTTGAACTAGACATACGGTATAAATTTCATATATAAAAGATCAAAGTCCTTTCACGTATAGAAAAATATTAAAATTTCTTGTAACTTCACTGCTACCATAGCAATGTAGAATCCAATAACAGATTGTATGATAGAAGACAAGTTGAACTTTTAAGGAAAAATTAGAAAACTTCTTCTGCCACAATGATATAAACCCTCAAGTTAGAAATATCAGTTTTGCATGTTAGTTCTCATGTTTTTTAAACAAATTTGACACTATTTATAACATTTATATGGGTTTCCCTAGTAGCTCAGTTGGTAAAAAAATCCACCTCCAATGCAGGAGACCCTCATTCAATTCCTGGGTCAGGAGGATCCACTGGAGAAGGTATAGGATACCCACTCCAGTATTCTGGTCTGGAGAATTCCATGGACTGTATAGTCTATGGGGTTGCAAAGAGTCAGACATGACTGAGCAACTTTCACTTTTACTTTCATGACATTCACATAAAATATAATTGGATCACTCCTTTATATACAGGTTTTCAAATTCTATATACCTTTAGACAAACACCAGGATAAATAATATTATTCTAAAATATTTGAAGCATCTAGGATCTCAAAAATTATTTCTAGGTCTAACTCAACATCAATTAAATCAGAATCTCTGAAGAAGAACTCTAGCAAATAATTAAAATGTGCTTTCAAGGTTGAGAAGCACTATTTGAGAAAGGTACAATTATAAGATGTGACCAGATGACTTTGTTTAAATACAAATATCTGGAGATATTATAGAGGCAAGGTTGGATGCTGCTTAATCTAGATGGAATTCTGACCACTAGGATTTCAGAATGATTCCTCCATTTCAAACTAAAGCTATCCTAAGTATTCTCATATACTAATTGAATACTCTTTTAATGATGCATAGATGATTTGTGAGTAATTTTCTACTGCTACTGCTAAGTCACTTCAGTCGTGTCCGACTCTGTGTGACCGCATAGATGGCAGCCCACCTGGCTCCACCGTCCTTGGGATTCTCTGGCAAGAACACTGGAGTGGGTTGCCATTTCCTTCTCCAATGCATAAAAGTGAAACGTGAAAGTCAAGTCGCTCAGTTGTCTCCTACTCTTAGCAACCCCGTGGGCTTCAGCCTACCAGGCTCTTCTGTCCATGGGATTTTCCAGGCAAGAGTACTGGAGTGGGGTAGCATGTATATGAGTTAGGGGAAAGTTCAGAAGGCACATAAGATATAATATGTACTCCTTTGATCATTTATTGGGGGAATTGCATGTGCTGGTCTTTTGAAGTATACCATATACACATTTTGACATATGGAAACACTACCCCTGGAAGAAAATATTCAGCTGACAAATTCAGATTCACTCTACATCATCTACATATAATGCATACGCAGCCACAGAAAGTGTAATGTGCAAGACCCATACATTTCATTTATGTGACTGTTAGTTTGTTTTTAGATTTCATTCCACATACATAATCACATTTCAAAAGGTCAGGCAATAGAAAACCACAAGTTTTCCTGATGCCTCTTAAGATTCAGAAAATTTGCTAAAAATTTTTAGTAGCATAAGTCAAATTAGTAATGTTATGATTGTCCTGAGATATTTCACAACTCTTTTACTTTAGAATGAAGGGGAAGTTATTACTTAGTGACACACTGTGTGAATTGTTTTCCTCTTTGCAGAGGCTGCCACAAGAAGGTTAAGATTTATGTAAGAAAACACTATTCAACAGCAATAAATTAAATACTGATTCCATAAATTCTAAAATAAGGAACCTTCTGATGGGGATCAGTGGTTAAGATGTCTTTAATTCAACCTTAACTTTTTCTTGACCATGAATTTGCAACAAAGTGTTAGTCACTCAGCTTTGTCCAACTCTTTGTGATCCCATGGACTGTATACTGTCGAGCTCTTCTGTCCATGGAATTCTCCAGGCAAGAATACTGCAGTGGGTAGCCATTACCTTCTACAGGGGATCTTCCTGGCCAATTGATCGAACCTGGATTCTGGCACTGCAGATAGATTCTTTACCATCTGAACCACCAAGAAGGCCCTTGCAACAAAGGACATGTATAAAAAATATATATATGAAACTTTCAAAATTAGATGTCTAAGCCCTAACTCCTGATAGTTAGCTATAGTAAGTTTAGTGTAGAAACAAAGTACATCTATTTTGTATAAATCTCTTAGTGGATTCTTAGAAGTAGTCAAGTTGAAAATCAAAACTATTCAACCTACTGAACTTTTTTATTTGCCTGGCTCATATTTTAATACATTAAAGCAATGTTAAAAATGATGCAAAAAATAAAGCTTTTGAGAAAAATAGGTATTTAGATGTGTAGCTGAACTTAGACTCTTCCTTGGTTTGTGTCCTTCAGTTAAAACCAGTTTATGTGTCAACTATTACTTGTTGTTATACAGATGAAAATTTCATGTGGTTTTGCTGTCTTAAGTCCAAATATGCCCCTCTTGTTTTAGAACTGAATAAAATCAAGCTTAATATGATAAGAGTCTGAAATACAGTACTTGGATACAACCTCAAAAACGACAGAATGATCTTGGTTCGTTTTCAAGGCAAGTCATTCAACATCACAGTAATCCAACTCTAGGCCCCTACCAGTGATGCCAAGAAGTGGAAGTTGATCAGTTCTATGAAGACCTAGAAGACATCCTGAAAGTAGCACCGAAAAAGATGTTCTATTTATCATTAGGGTTTGGAATGCAAAAGTAGGAAGTTAAAAGATATCTTAGTAACAGGCAAGTTTGACCTTAGAGAATAAAATGAAGCAGGGCAAAGGCTAACTGAATTCTACCAAGAGACCACATTCATCATAGCAAATAATCTTTTTCAACAGCACAAGAATTGACTTTACACATGGACACCACCAAATGACCAAAAACACCAAAATCAAATTGATTACATTCTTTATAGCTGAAGATGAAGAAACTGTATACAGTTAGCAAAAACAAGATCTGGATCTGACTGTAGTTCAAATCATCAGCTTCTTATAGCAAAATTTAGGCTTAAACTAAGTAAAGTGGGGAAAACCACTAGGCCAGCCAGGTACAACTTAGATCCCCTATGAATATGCAGTAGAATTAATGAATAGATTCAAGGAATTAGATCTGATAGACAGAGTGCATGAAGAATTATGGATGGAAGTGCATAATATTATATAGGAGGCAGTGAACAAAAGCAGCCCAAGGGAAAAGAAAAGCAAGAAGGCAAAGTGGTTATCTGAAAGGCCTTACAAATAGCTAAAGAAAGAGGAGAAGCGAAAGCAAGGGAGAAGGGAAAGGTATATCCAACTAAATGCAGATTTCCAAAGAACAGCATGGAGAGATAAGAAGGCTTTCTTCAAGGAACAGTGTATAAACTAGAGGAAAACAACAGAAGGGGAAAGACTAGAGATCTCTTCAAGAAAATTGGAGATATCAAGGAAACATTTTGCCCCAAAATGGGCACAATAAAAGACATAAATGGTAACGACCTAGTAGATGGTGAAGAGATCGAGAAGAGATGGAAAGAATACATGGAAGAACTGTATAAAAAAGATCTAAATGAACTGGATTGGTATGATGGTGTGGTCAGCTACCCAGAGCCAGACATTCTGAAGGGCAAGTCAAGTGGGCCTTAGGAAGAACTGCTGTTAATAAAGTGAGTGGGTGTGACAGAATTCCAGTAAAACTATTCAAAATTCCAAAGGATGAGCCCATCAAGGTGTTGCATTCACTATGTCAGTAAATCTGGAAGACCCAGAAAAGGCCATAGGACTGGAAAAGATCAATCCTCATCCCAATTCCCAAAAAGGATATTACTAAAGAATGTGCTCAGACAATTGCACTTATCTCCCATGCTAGTAAGGTTACACTTTAAATATTGCATGCTAGGCTTCAGCATTATGTGAAGCAAGAATTTCCAGATGTCCAAGCTGGGTTTAGAAAAGGAAGAGAAACCAGAGATCAAATTACCAACATTTGCTGAATCACCCTCCCCGAGGTGGCTTAGAATTTAGGGTTACACATGTTTGTGTGTGTGTGTGTGTGTGTGTGTGTGCGAGCGTGCATGCACATGCTCAGTCATGTCTATTTGTGATCCCATGGACTGTATCCTGCTGGGGTCCTGCCCTGGTGGATCCAGGGTAATGTGAAGCAGGGACAGCGTGGTGAGGAAAAACTTATTTATTTAGAAATATAAAGAGAGATTAGGAAGAAGTAGTAGAGTAGGAAAATTTAGTGGAGAAAAGAGGCTGAAGAACTTGGTTTATGTGGAAGACCAATAAAGTTCCAAGACAAGGAACTTGCACCATCTACGTTAGGCCACCGGCATCCTCTTGAAGAGCGGGGGATGCCCCACCTTGGGCTCCCTCTCGCGTGGATCTTAAAAGCCAGGGCAAGTAAGTAGACATGGTGAGCCTCCATGCCCTAGATGGGAATTCAGTAGGAAAATAGAGTAAGAAAAGACATGGGGAAACCAGTCCAGTGACTGGCCCATCCTCTATTGTCCGTCAGGCTTTTTATACTTTTTGGTTGTACATAGAGATCAATGGATAATACAAAATTATGCAGCGTTAGCAGCCCTGACTCTTATCAAGACCAGGCTTTCTCTCTGCATACTTAGTCGTATACAAGTCTTAGGTGATTTACATCATCTTCTGGCCAGAAGGCCAATTAACATTTTACTGCCCTTTTCTGATAAGGGTTTGTCAACCAGAAGACTTATTTGTCCTAATAGCGTTGTTCTTCCCAAAGTCTGGTGCCACTCTCAGAAAGCACTAAATAAAGTTACATTCTTACATAGCAAGGACACAGCAATTTATAACAATGAAAGAAGCACAGTGATTTATAACAAAGAGAAAGTTAATTAACTCAAAATTCTAGTGTTGCTAACATCAAAAACTACTATATTCCTTTTATTATATCCCAATTACATTGGTTAATATGCTTCAGGTGCCTAAAAGATAAAGACTATGGAGGCCTGGCAGCAGTCATTGACTCAACAGTAAAACCCATCACCACTATAATTTTTAGCTTTTTAGAAAAGGCTCTGTATCTTTAACATGCTTTAAGCTTTGTGCCTCTCATGGTTGGGGGGCTGTAAACAATTCATAAGTTGTAAAAAGTCCGGGCAGACCGGTTAGGTAAGTTAGAAAGCCATCAAAGGGGTTTAAACCGATACCTTCTTTTTATATGCAGGAGACTGTTAACTGAAGCCCTGAGTTAACTTTTTCCAGAGAATGTCAGGAGAGTGTTAAACACAGTTCAATAAAGCAGGCAGACTCTGGGTTTGGGGGGTAGATGTTCAGGAAACCCAGGGGGAACCCCTGAAGCCAGATCATGCCTTTGTGTTTTGTCGGGCTTCCTTCCTCATGACCTTTGCCACAGGCGGGATTCCTCACGCTGGCTCCTGGCAGTATCCCACCAAGCTCCTCTGTCCATGGGATTTTCCAGACAAAAATATTAGACTGGTTTGCCATTTTCTTCTCCAGGGATCTTCTTGACCCAGGAGTTAACCCCAGTCTCCTGCATTGGCAGGAAGGGTCTTTACTACTGAGCCACCTGGGAGATAAGGGTTCAATACCATCATTAAAAAAAAAAAAAAATTCCTTTCTTATATAGGCCATTACAGAGTATTGAGTAGAGCTCCCTGAATTTCAACTTATTTTTAAAATTTGTTTTAGAGGAATGGTCAGTCATCTCCTAGCTATCTCAAGCATGTCAACTCTTTCATTTTTATTTTATTCAGGCTATTTGAAACTGTTCCTGATATGAATGACATTTGTTTACTACATTAAAAGAAGCTATTCTAGATGCAATTACAAAGTAATTTGTCTTCTGTCAATATTCCTCCATTTTTCTTAAGCTCACTCAAATGCAAAGTCACACAGACAGTCTCAATTTGTTATTTCACACCTCCTTTCTTTCTTGGAATATTTGTCTATGCTTTGGTGGGAGCTTTCAGAATCTAACTGAAAAAGGAATTCCTCTCAAATAGATTGACTTGATCAGTCCTTCACAAGGTTGCAGACATTAAAAACAACAACAGAGGGGAAAAAATCTGTAAATAAAAGGTAAAGTCTAATTTTCATGTTAAAATCATGGTTTCTGAAGTTTTTATAATCAATATATCATTGAAAGAAAGAAAAAATATGTTTACTAAAAACCAAAGTATGGATTACTGAAAACAGTAAAGAAAAAAAAAACACACACACACACAAAATAGAAGTCAACATGGCATAGCAACAGGCTATTACTACTTTACATTTGACCCAGGCTTAAGCACAGTTATTCATGGGAACGCTTAGATTTTTTAAAGTTAAACTATTATTCAGCCTATTAGTTTATCAGGTTACTATTTGGTTATTAATTACAAGAATTCATCACACTGTCTCATGAATTTTTAAAAATATATATATTTACAAGAAAACTTTATGTGAAACAGCTGCATTTTGTTTGTTGCTGTTTAGTCTCTAAATCGTGTCCAACTCTTTTGCATTCCCATGGCCTGTGGCCTGCCAGGCTTCTCTGTCCACGGGATTCCCCAGGCAAGAAAACTGGAGTGGGTTGGCACTTTCTTCTTCAGGGGATCTTCCTGATCCAGGGATCAAATCTGAGTCTCCTCATTGGCAGGCAGATTCTTTACCACTGAGCCACCAGGGAAGACTGTTTAAGTATTACTGGCATAAAATACCTAATAATAACAGTAATGTGTATGTGCACTTATCATACACTGATTGTGTTAAGATACTCTGTATGTTTGTCTTGAATATGCACCTTACCTTCCCACACTCTGTCAAGCCTTGTTCATCATCATCTCAGTTCCCATATCTTATTAGGAGACTTTAAGATCCTTCCGTTATTATTATAGGACAGATTTATTTCTTAGAGGTATGCAAATTACCTCATTACTTTTTTCACAATTTCTAAAACTGTTAGAGATTATACACTGATTATTGTGATTATTTTTCAAATATGTCACTCCTTCAATAGAGTGTAAACTCCATCAGAACAAACAATATCCACTGTGCCTTCTTCTTTGTAACCATAACACCTAGTATAGCCTTGAGCTCATAGATGATGCCCCTAAAATATTATTTAATCATTTACTATATTTTCCTATAAAATTTCCTGAACATAGAGGTCATTTTTAAGTGTAGATCTTTGATTTTCTTTTACATTTCTTTTCACTTTCTTCTTATATGTTCATGTTTTACTTGAAAAATAACAATTCTATGTTGATATTTAAAGTTTCTTAACAAACAGTTGTACCAATCTCCAACTTACTACTTTTAAAAGTGTATATAAAATATATAATGCATTTATATTTATATAGATTGAATGCATATAATTAAAATGCACTATGATGAATATATATTATATAGTAAATATATGGAATGCAAACTTTTTATATTTAGATTGAATAACATTTGTATTTCAAAGTATTATATTTTATACAAATTTATTAAAATATATATAATGATACACAACTGCTTATTTTAGGCAGTGGCATATAAGATCTCAAGAATCTTATACAGAAGAAGATCTTGAGTACAAGATCTTCTGAAACTTTTCAAAGCTCTCATGAGTCACTGTGATGGAGTTTTGACAGACAGCAAAATTTGCAGCAGTGTGTCTTCTAAGACTTGAAATACAATCAGATTGTGTTGGAAAGATACTTGGAAAGAAAATACAGTCTTGTTTTTCTTGGATAGTCTGTTATAGTTTCATTTTCTAACTGTACTGATTCAAATGTTATTGATATTTCTCCCAGCAATCTTGATTCCAGCTTGTGCTTCTTCCAGCCCAGCATTTTTCATGATGTCTCTGCATATAAGTTAAATAAGCAGGGTAACAATATACAGCCTTGACGTACTCCTTTTCAAATTTGGAACCAGTTGTTCCATGTCCAGTTCTAACTGTTGCTTCCTGACCTGCATTTAAGTTTCTCAAGAGGCAGGTCAGATATGCAGATGACACCACCCTCATGGCAGAAAGTGAAGAACTAAAAAGCCTCTTGATGAAAGTGAAAGTGGAGAGTCAAAAAGTTGGCTTAAAACTCAACATTCAGAAAACTAATATCATGGCATCTCTCCCATCACTTCATGGGAAATAGATGGGAAAATGATGGAAACAGTGTCAGACTTTATTTTGGGGGCTCCAAAATCACTGTAGATGGTGACTGCAGCCATGAAATTAAAAGACGCTTACTCCTTGGAAGAAAAGTTATGACCAACCCAGATAGCATATTCAAAAACAGAGACATTGCTTTGCCAACAAAGGTCCATCTAGTCAAGGCTATGGTTTTTCCAGTGATCATGTATGGATGAGAGAGTTGGACTGTGAAGAAAGCTGAGCACTGAAGAGTTGATGCTTTTGAACTGTGGTGTTGGAGAAGACTCTCGAGAGTCCCTTGGACTGCAAGGAGAGCCAACCAGTCCATTCTGAAGGAGATCAGCCCTGGGATTTCTTTGGAAGGAATGATGCTGAAGCTGAAACTCCAGTACTTTGGCCACCTCATGCGAAGAGTTGACTCATTTGGAAAAGACTCTGATGCTGGGAGGGATTGGGGGCAGGAGGAGAAGGGGACGACAGAGGATGAGATGGCTGGATGGCATCACGGACTCGATGGACGTGAGTGTGAGTCAACTCCGGGAGTTGGTGATGGACAGGGAGGCCTGGCGTGCTGCGATTCATGGGGTCGCAAAGAGTCGGACACGACTGAGCGACTGAACTGAACTGAACTGAAGGTTGATGGTATACAAACATTTCTGCCTGTTTGGTTTGTGCCTTCTTCTCTTCTATTTAATTTATCTCATCAACACATTCATGCATTGATTGGCATTATCTACTGAAAATAATTATTTTATATATATTCCTAACTGTATTTAGGCTAAACATAAAGAAAAATTGCAAAGTGATAAAGCTGTGTTTCAAAAAATAAATCTACAAAGGAATATATGTGTTTTTCTGTTATCAAGGATGTGATACATACATGTACAAACATATACGTGTATTTGTTTTATATACAGAAGAGTCTAAAGGATAACAAAAGCTATGTTTAACATATCTCAACTTGTTCCTACTTTTGCTTCAAACATTTCTCTTTGTGAAATAAGTAATTGCAGATACAATTGAAGGTCTCTATATAGCCCGCCTATGATTCTTTTATGAAGGAAAACAAGTAATGAAGATAATGCGATGCTTTCATTCAGTAAAATGTTGTATCTATAATACCAGGAGGTAGACATTATTCACTTGCTTGGATATCCAAGATATCAATGAATAGCAAAATTTACATCAAACATCTCAGTAGTGGGTTTTAAAGGTAAAAGATGACAAAGCACAGCCTTTGAAGTCCTGAGGGAAAATTATTTTAAATTTAAAAATTTAATTCCAGCCAAATTACCTACATAATGAGATAGAGATGTATACATTTAAATATTACCTAAAGTTAAACACACACCCCCACAGATAAATATATAAATATATATATATATATGTATTTTCAAATGTATTTATGTTTAGATGAATAAAAGTAAAAAAATAAACTCAAAATTTCAGTTTTAGTATGGAGTAAGAGGAGTAAGTAGAGGTTTTGTGTTAGTTTCAGGTGAACAGCAAAGTAATTCAGTTATACCTGTATCCACTCTTTATCAGGTTCTTTTCCATTATCCATTGTCACAATATATTGAATACAGTCCCCGGTGCTCTACAGTAGGATCTTTTAAAATATGTTTTACATATAATAGTGTGTATCTGTTAATCCTCAGCTCCTACTTTATCCTCCCCACTCCCTTTCCACTTCAGTAAACACGTTTGTTTTCTATGTTTGAGTCTGTTTATGTTTTGGAAATAAGTTAATTGACATCAGTTTTTGGATTCCACATATAATTTATATCATACAATATTTTCCTTTCTCTGTGTGAATTACTTCACTTAGTACAATAATCACTAGGACAATTGGTGTTGCTGGAATGTGGGAAATATGGGAAATAAATACTGGGTTTTGTGTATTCTCAGAGTGAGGCTTTTAAACCTTACTGAGCTGTCCAGGCTGTCTGCATTCTCAAAATAGTCTGATAATCTAAAGCAGTTTAATGGCAATCTGATGGCAATATTTCATTCTTTTTCATGGCTGGGAAATATTCCTTTATTTTCTTTATCCATTCATCTGTCCATAGGTTTCTTCCATGTCTTGCCTACTATAAATAGTTCTGCTCAGTTCAGTTCAGTTGCTCAGTCACGTCTGACTCTTTGCGACCTCATGAACTGCAGTATGTCAGGCTTCTCTGTCCATCACCAACTCCCAGAGCTTGTTTGAACTCAGTCCATCGAGTCGGCAGTGCCATCCAACCATCTCATCTGCTGTCATCTGCTTCTCCTCCTGCCTTCAATCTTTCCCACCATCAGGGTCTTTTCCAGTGACTCAGTTCTTTGCATCAGGTGCCCAAAGTATTGGAGCTTCAGCTTCAGCATCAGTCCTTCCAATGAATATTCAGGACTGATTTCCTTTAGGATTGACTGGTTTGAACTCCTTGCAGTCCAAGGGGCTCTCATGAGTCTTCTCCAACACCATAATTCAAAAGCATCAATTTTCAGTGCTCGGCTTTCCTTATGGTCCAACTCTCACATCCACACATGACTACTGGAAAACTTATGGTTTTGACTAGATGGGCCTTTGTTGACAAAGTAATGTCTCTGCTTCTTAATATGCTGTCTAGGTTGGTCATAACTTTCCTTCCAAAGAGTAAGCATCTTTTAATTTCATGGCTGCAGTCACCATCTGCAGTGATTTTGGAGCCCAAGAAAATAAAGTCTGTCACTGTTTCCATTGTTTCCCCATCTATTCGCCATAAAGTGATGGTAATGGATGCCATGATCTTAGTTTTCTGAATGTTGAGTTTTAAGCCAGCTTTTTCACTCTCCTCTTTCACTTTCATCAAGAGGCTCTTTAGTTTCTCTTTCCTTTCTGCCATAAGGGTGGTGGCATGTCTATATCTGAGATTTGAATAGTTCTAGTTTATTGAGGAGGCTCCTGTACAGGGTCAGGGAAGTGAAAGGGAAGGCAGTCAGTAAGGGTGCAATATCAAGCCCATTATCACCACAGACAAATGGAGTTTATTCCTTGAAAACTTTGGAAAATGTTACTTAACACACGTCATGGAATCATCATACCAATTGTTAGGAATCATTTACTCAGAGCTGCTACCAGGGAGTGTCATTCACCTGAAAACAGTGTAACGCATACAAGTGCACCACGGGTTTAGGAAATAGGCCCCTCTGGTCCAAAGAAGTAGGCACTATATATCCTCGAAGGAACACATCAGAATGTTTACAACAGGGGCTGGGATCTGCTATAAATGTTCCCCCATATGATTTCAGTGAAAAATATGATTCTGATCTATACACAATTTTTAAAAGCAATTCAAATTCATAAAAAGAAAAAAGAATCACAGCAATGAAAATGGAATATCATGTGCAGTTGATTTTAATATTAAAACAAAAAGAATTTTATGATCAGATATGACTATTTGGTTATGCTTGTCATGTAGGAACAACTGTTTTAACTTGTATTTGTTGTGTTTATAAACCTACATTGTATTTATACATTTGTAACTTGAAATATAAACATTAGAAAACAGGTACCAAAAATTTTTAGTGTTATTATATAGATATATATTATATTTGGTTCTGAAATTTTAGAGAGCTTAGTCTCTAGGTTGGTCTATTTAATTTATTACATGGTTTCATAGTTTCAGTCAAAGACAGTGTAGTAGTCTGCCCTATCCACAGTGCAGACTACTGTGGTTAGTCCAACCAGAAAATATTAAATGGCAAGTTCCAGAAATAAATAATTCATATTTTTTAAACCAGATGCCCTTTCTGAGCAGCATAGTGAAATATCATGGCCACCCTCTCCATCCTCTTGGGACTTAATACATCCTGTGTTTCAGCATATTCAGTCTGGAGTTGACATAAGCAGGCAGGTAAAATCCCCCAAACTGCTCTAATAAAGTCTCAGAGTAAAGTATTAGCTTATTGCACTTTAAGGGAAAGATTTAGTCTCTGTTTTCCCTTTCCACACTTTAAGTCCCCTAGTCTCTCAGGCTTTTCTGATTATTTTCATAGGAATTAAAAGCCTTCCTTAGACTTCTCAGGCAGACTGTTCTAAGAAGTTTCTCAGACTTTACCTAAACACAGAGGCTGCAACAGCCAGCTATGAGTTCTGTGGGGGGAAAGGGGGAGGATATCATTTGCAACCACTTACATATATGGTTCTTATTACTGATGTCCAGCTTTTATCTTTATAGAGTTTTGCCAGATTTGGAGTTTCTCTGGTGACTCCTTTGGGAAGCCATGTACTGTGGCTGCTATCTTAGATCTGTGTTTCTTTTACTCAGTTACCGCCATCTGCTTCCTCTTTTTCAAACTTCGCAGCACTTCTCGTCCACTGATATAACAGTTTTTAAAAACATTTTATAGCATAGTTATTTCTCTATTATTTCTCATATTTATTCTTTCTTAACTGATATATTTTATTTTTTTAGAGCAGGTTTAGGTTTATAGGAAAGTTGGGTAGAAAGTACAGAGAATCCCCATTTATACTTCTTAACTCCCTGCACACAGTACACATTATTAAGACTGCATTTTTGTGGTACATTCATTATGATTGACTACTCAATATTGTCACATTTTTCACCTTTATTGACATATGATTTAAAATCAGATTGTAAGATATTTAAGTATACAGTGTGATAATTTGATGTATTTGTTGTGAAGGATTCCCCCACTAAGTTAATTAGCACATCTTTCACCTCACATATTTATGTGTTTTTTGTTTTGTTTTTTCTTTTTGGTGGAATTATGTTCTATGCTCTTAGCAGATTTCAATACAGTGTTACCAAATATAGTCACCATCTTGTACATTAGATCCTCTGACCTTATTCATCTGAATGAAGTTTGTATCCTATCACCATTTCTCTATTTTATCTATTTCCAAACCACTGAGAGCCACCATTCAACAATCTCTTTTTCTGTTCATACGATTTTTGTGTTTTAGATTCCACATAAAGTAGTGCCATGTATAGTATTTGTCTTTATCTGGAATATTTTGCTTAGCAAAACAATTTACAGTTCCAATCATGCAGTCACACACACACACACACACACACACACACACACACACACACAAAGGATTTCATCCCTTTTTCAGGTTGAACAACATTCTATAGTATTTGTATATCACAGTTTTTTAAAATCTATTCATCCATTGATGGACTTTTTTTTTTTTTCATACCTTATCTACTGTGAATAATGCTGCAATGCACATGAAAGCAAAGTCATTTGTTTGAGATAACAATTTTATATCCTTTGGGTATACAACCAGAACTGGGACTTCTGGATTATATTTATAGATTAAGCTTTAATTGCTTGAGAAAATTTCTTTGTGTGTGTGTGTGTGTGTGTGTGTGTGTAATAAAATTTTATTAAAGTATAAAGGAGATAGAGAAAGCTTCTGATATAGGCATCAGAAGAGGGCAGAAAGAGTACCCATGCTTGAGAAAATTTCATACTGCTTTCCATACTGGCTGCCCCAATTTACATTTCCACAAATCATGTACAAGGGTTCCCTTTTTTCCATATCACCATCAGCATTCATAATCTCTTGTCTTTTATATAAATATAAATAAATATATATATAATTTATGTATTACAATCATTCTAGCACTGTGAGGTGGTACCTCATTGTGTTTTTCATTTGTATTTCCATGATAATTTGTCATGTTGATTTTCATGTATTCTTTTGAAAACTGTTTATTCAGGTCCTTTGCCTATTTTTCGATTGCATTGTTTGCCTTTTTCGTATTGAGCTGTATAATTTTATTGTATATTTTGGTTATTAAAGCCCTTTTGAATATGACCTTGAAAATATTTTCTCCCATTCCATATACTGCCTTTTCACTATTTGAAGTTTCTCTGGCAGTGCAGAAAATTTTTAGTTTGATATATTCCCATTTGTTTATTTTTGCTTTTGTTGCCTTTGCTTTTGGTGTGAAATCTAAAAAATTATTTCAAAGGTTAATAACCAGGTACTTCCTTCCTATGTCTTTTTCTATGAATGTTACAGTTTCAGGTGTTATTTCTAAGTTTTATAAACAGTGAGTTTTCAATTTGTTGTCCCATAGGACAACAAAAAAACAAAAAAAGCAGTATTTACATAGCTATCCAATAAGGCCTCAAAGCAGATGGGACAGGGAAAAACACCTGTCATTCTCTGGAAGAGTTTTACCTGTAGAATTTAAATGCCGCTACCTGAGGACCAAGTTGTTTGTGTGACAGGATAATGAATACTGTCAAAATGTACAAACTACCCAAATCCATCCACAGATTTAATGCATTCCCTAGCAAAATTTCCATAACATTCTGCACAGAAATTTAAAAAAAATCTAAAATCTGTATAGAGTAACAAAAGACTCCAAAGAGCCGAAACAATCTGGAGAAAGTACAAAGCTGGAAGCATCACACATTCTGTTTTCAAACTGTATTACAAAAGTATTTTAATTAAAACAGTATGATATTGGCATAAAAACAGACACATGGATCAATGGATCATTCCATAGTCATTTCATGTATTACATGTTATCATCTTTCAGTGAAATACCTCTCTCTTTCTCAAGATTTCTTTCTGCTCTCAAGATCCCCTATTTATTGTTCTTTTTGTTGTTGTTGTTAATTTCAACAAGTAATTTTTAACTTATTTTCCAGAGAAAGGGATATTTTACTGTTTTTGTTCTCTGTTATTACTGAACATTACATCTTAAAGAGTTAAACATTATCATTTTCCATATTATGGATCACTTCTATTTTGTCTTAATTTTATGGAAAGTAAATATAAAGAGAAATTTTTCATTATTGAATTTAAATTCTATTTTATTTTATTTTTTTTTTTGTAATTCTCACTTATTGTTTCTAATTTATTTATTTTAATTGGAGGCTAATTACTTTACAATGTTATAGTGGTTTTGCCATATATTGACATAAATCAGCCATGGTTGTAAATGTGTTCCCCATTCTGAACACCCCTCCCACCTCCCTTGCCATCCCATTCCTCTGGGTCATCCCAGTTGCAACAACCCTGAGCACCCTGTCTCATGCATCGAACCTGGACTAGTGATCTGTTTCACATATGATAATATACATGTTTCAATGCTATTCTCTCAGATCATCCCACCCTCGCCTTCTCACACAGAGTCCAAAAGACTGTTCTAGACATCTGTGTCTCTTTTGCTGTCTCTCATACAGAGTTACCATTACCATCTTTCTAAATTCCCTATATATGCATTAGTATACTGTATTGGTGTTTTTCTTTCTGGCTTACTCCACTATGTATAATAGGCTCCAGTTTCATCCACTTCATTAGAACTGATTCAAATGTATTCTTTTTAATGGCTGAGTAATATTCCATTGTGTATATGTACCACAGTTTTCTTATCCATTCATTGAATTTAAATTTTAAAAGTGAGATTCAATTAGAATATTTAAATAATTATTAATTTTGTTAGTAATAATTGTTTGAGTAGTAATATTTATTAGTATAAAATATTTTCATTCTCATATTATTTAAGCAATGAGTTTTAGATAATTGCCTTTATAAATAAAAAATTAATCTGTACATTATTATATTGATATGACAGTTGGAAATTAATGATTAATCACTCTCCTTGTAGGATACTAATAACATATCATAATCTATATTAATAACTTTTAACATAAGGTATTTTAAAATGCATATTTGTTTTCAACAGTATTCTTAGCCTAAAAGTTCTCAAAACACTGTAGAAATCATTTTGCAAAGTAGTTAAGATATATGAGTTGATAATCATCTGCCTATTTTATTTCCAAGTAGAGGGATTTATTTTTTATTTTTTCAATTTAAAACATGTTGTTACAGGAATGTGTCCATAAGTATGGGAAACATTTGATCTCAAGTACTTTGCATAGTAAAAGAATAAAATCATAACTTAGATGAAGACTGGAATTCACTGAACATTATATATCCATCAGTGTTGCCAAAAGATATGATACTTCACATTCAGGTCTTATTAATATATTTTAAAAGGCAAATAATTTCTACAAATATTACTCAATAAACACAACCTAATTTTGGACCTTAAGATATAAATTAGTGGAGAATATCCAATAATCAAGAGAAATAGGATAGTAAGAATTTCTTTTTTAAAGATGGTCAGGTGAAGTCTATCTGAATAATTCATTTCAAGCAACTTTGACATACCTAGTTTATGGAGATTATGGGAAGATTGTGCAGTTCCTTAAACCACTAGCTTCTTTTTCAAGAAAATACAGACACAGAGAGATATTGAATAAGTAAAACTTAATCTTTTTGCCATTTAAAGATACACTGAAGAAATTTTAAAAGGCTATACTCAGCATAAGGCAGAAAGATACTTATGTTGATTGGTTTCTGTTTCTTTTCAGCCAGACCATAACTTAAAGCTGTAATTGTTTAACATCTTATTATACTAATAAAGAATTAATGGTGTATCATAATAGACCTCAGGATTCTTCTTTTGATTGCTATGTATGTATTATAGACAATTTGAATTATTAGAGGAAGCCACTGAACTTTTGTTAATTTTCAAATTGTTGAATAAATAATAGCATTTTTGGTGATTTAGTGCTGTAAAATAAACCTGATTTGATATAGTGTACATTGGGTTTACTGCTAAAAATCAGGAGTTAGATTTGTAAATTACATTAACTGCCCATGTGCCATAATGCGCTGTCCTTTCAGTCGTGTCCAACCCTATGCGATTCTATGGACTGTAGCCCACCAGGCTCCTCCATCCATGGGACTCTCCAGGCAAGAATTCTGGAATGGGTTGCCATGCCTTCCTCCAGGGGATCTTCCTGACCTAGGAATCGAACCCTCATCTCTTAAGTCTCCTGCACTGGCAGGCAGGTTCTTTACAACCAACACCACCTGGGAAGCCCTTAAGTGCCTATACAATATAGTTAACTAAGCACTTACATTTTCTATTAGGGCTTCCCTGGCGGCTCAGAGGTTAAAGCGTCTGCCTGCAATGTGGGAGACCTGGGTTCAATCCCTGGGTTGGAAAGATTCAAGGATACTGGCATAACTGGTCTATTATAAATGAAATTATTTATAATAATTTTTCAAAGATAATCATTGCTTACAAATTTCATTTAAAATTCATATACACACCGAGGAAACCAGAATTGAAAGAGACACATGTACCCCAATGTTCATCACAGCACTGTTTATAATAGCCAGGACATGGAAACAACCTAGATGTCCATCAGCAGATGAATGGATAAGAAAGCTGTGATACATATACACAATGGAGTATTACTCAGCCATTAAAAATAATACATTTGAATCAGTTCTGATGAGATGGATGAAACTGGAGCCGATTATACAGAGTGAAGTAAGCCAGAAAGAAAAACACCAATACAGTATACTAACACATATATACGGAATTTAGAAAGATGGCAATGATGACCTTGTATGCAAGACAGCAAAAGAGACACAGATGTGTAGAGCGGACTTTTGGACTAGAAGGGAGAGGGAGAGGGTGGGATGATTTGGGAGAATAGCATTGAAACATGTATACTATCATGTAAGATACGAATCGCCAGTCTATGTCCGATGCAGGATAGAGCATGCTTGGGGCTGGTGCACGGGGATGACCCAGAGAGATGTTATGGGGAGAGAGGTGGGAGGGGGGTTCATGTTTGGGAACGCATGTACACCCGTGGTGGATTCATGTCAATGTATGACAAAACCAATACAGTATTATAAAGTAAAATAAAGTAAAAATAAAAATTAAAAAAAAATAAAAAAAATAAAATTCATATAATACCAAGTACCCCAGAAATAAAAAGACAAATAATAACGCTTATTTGGTTTGAGCCATAAGAGTTATATCAATTTGCAACTAACTCCATATTAAAACAACACAATGGATTTGTATTTGATCTTTCATATTATCTTACTCAAGTGCCATTTCTCATTTTCTTCTTTTCCCTTTTCTCTCATCATTTATATTGATCATTCCAATACCCGTCCCATGTGTTCAATATCCTAGTTATTCCTCCAAACAGCTATCATTTAAACTTTATAAGGTCATGCAAAACAATCTGCCACATGTATTCTAGCAAAAGTAGAACTTCTACAAGTGAAATCAAATAGCAGGTTAATCATGACATCACATTTTTTGAAGAGATATGTATAAAAATAGGATGGGAACAAATATCAGTGTCATATTAAAGACACAAAATTTTCCAAATTTTTGAAGTGAAGTACAAACTCTATCTTTCAAAAGATCTGTAGGTGGGGTAAATCATAGGTTATTGCAAAAATATTCAGATCACAAAAGAAAATTTTTTTAAAAAGTTTGTATCTTTCAGGTCAACTTGGATGTGAGTTGATAAACTGTTCTTCTTGAAATCCCTCCTTTTCCTACACTTCTCCCTCTAAGTCCTGGATTCATTTTGCTTCTACTTCCAATGATTAAGGCTAAAGTGAGTGGAACTTTGCCAACAAACGGCCGTCTAGTCAAGGCTATGGTTTATCCAGTGGTCATGTATGGATGTGAGAGTTGGACTGTGAAGAAGGCTGAGCGATGAAGAACTGATGCATTTGAACTGTGGTGTTGGAGAAGACTCTTGAGAGTCCCTTGGACTGCAAGGATATCCAACCAGTCCATTCTGAAGGAGATCAGCCCTGGGATTTCTTTGGAAGGAATGATGCTGAAGCTGAAACTCCAGTACTTTGGCCACCTCATGTGAAGAGCTGACTTATTGGAAAAGACTCTGATGCTGGGAGGAATGAGGGGCAGGAGGAGAAAGGGACAACAGAGGATGAGATGGCTGGAGGGCATCACTGACTCGATAGACGTGAGTCTAAGTGAACTCCGGGAGATGGTGATGGACAGGGAGGCCTGGCGTAGTGCAACACATGGGGTGGCAAAGAGTCAGACACGACTGAGTGACTGTACTGAACTGAACTGAGCTGATAAATGGAAAGGCAATAGATCCTTATGAGCAAAGTCCTCCTATGCTAGTACATTAAAGATGTTTAGATTTTTCAAAGTGGAACATTTATACGATTAAGTAAGTCATTCTTCTTGTCCTTCTATTACAGCATTAAACTGATATTTTTTAAAAGAAAAAGAAAACTATTCTCTAATAGGGAGAAAGAAAAGAGAGGGTAGTAAAAACAGAAAATCTGTCTAGACTGAGGAACACGAAACAATTTTCCTTACGCCTCAGGCTCACCAATAAGAGGGACTTCCCTGGTGGTTCAGATGGTCAAGCATCCGCCTGGAATGCCGGAGACTTGGGTTCGATTCCTTGGTTGGTAAGATCCCCTGGAGAAAGGAATAGTTACCTACTCCAGGACTCTGGCCTGGAGAATTCCATGGACAGAGGAGCCTGGCAGGCTACATACAGTCCATGGGGTGGTACGGAGTTGGATATGACTGAGTGACTTTCAGTTTCAGTAATAAGATAGATGTTATTCTGGTTCTGAAAGGAAAAATATCCATAATTAAAGAACATATAAAAAATACTTAAAATTTATCTGATAACAAGTTTTCAAATGCTCAAAGCTGAATCTGGAAAAAGTCTTTGAATAAGACCTATAGTGGCGGGTCAATCTGGGATTGCAAAGGAAATGTAACTCCTTCTTTTCTCAATAGCTTATTTTTATCTTCTTCGTAAGCTTCACCATCTGCTTGGAAACAAGAAGACCTAAATTTAGTAAATCCAAGACTAAAATTCAGTTCCACTCAGAAATTTAAAATTCTTTCAAGTTTAAATCATTCCTTTAATCTGTTCTCTCCTCTCACCTGATTCTTTTCCAGATTTTGACTGGAAGCATTGAATGAGCTAGTGTTTGATGAGAAGACTAGTAAGATCAAAACAGAAACCTTCACTCTACAAGCACTTAGAGATAGTGGATAATATATGATTCATAAAATATAGCTTATATCAACAGGAGTTTACCTTTGGAAGAAACTGAATTAAATCCATGGATACCAGAAGTAAAGGGAAAGTTAAATTATTATTAACCACTTAATTGTTTCATTTTCAACAAACATTATGGAGTGGAACAACATACCAGGCAGTATTCAAGCTTTCCACAGACATGAGTGAAACACAGAACCACACTAACATCTATCATTAAACATGCCACAATAAAGGAGAACATTACTCTGAAAGAGACTTTTCAGTTCAGTTCAGTTCAGTCACTCAGTTGTGTCCGACTCTTTGGGATCCCATGGACTGCAGCACACCAGGCTTCCCTGTCCATCACCGTCTCTTGGAGCTTGCTCAAACTCATGTCCATCGAGTTGGTGATGCCATCCAACCATCTCATCCTCTCTTGTCCCCTTCTCCTGCCTTTAATCTTTCCCTGCATCAGGATCTTTCCCAATGAGCTTGGAGGAGTAAATTACGGATGGATGTTTATATGGTTTTGGAGTCTGAGCTCACATTGTCTTTTAAGGGGCCTAGTTAATAGAGATTGGGTGAAGTTTGGAATTGTTGGACACAGCAAGACATAGGTCTTGAAGTAATTCTTCATAACCAAATTGTGTGATCTAGATCTAATTGCTCACATGAGCAAGCAGTTTGGTTAGATAAATTAGTTTCATCCCTTTCATAAACAGTGCAGTGCAGTGAAGTTTTCAGCCTTATTGTTGCCTTCTTTGGCAAGAAATTCCTGGATTAAAAGTATATGAACAATGATGGCTTCAGTTCTTACACCGGAATGCTGTTCATCATGAAGTATTATCATTTGTAGATTATTATGATCAATCCAAATTGGAACAGCTAACTGAAGATAAGCGGTTAGTTAGATATTAAATTTCTAGTTATGGTTATTTCAACTTCTAAGAATATAAAGTTTCCCTGTTCCTTTTATGAATGATCAACTGTTGGCTGTTTTGATAGGAAAGTAATATACAACAGCACTTCAGTCTCTTTGGAACTCACTTCTGAACACCTCAACATGGACAAATTATTTCAGAAAATATGTATATGTCAGAATTCATTAGCTACTTCTAAACTAGAATCCTTCTAGTTTTTTTCAAATATATTCTCAAATTAAACCAGCAGTTGGATTCAATGATCCAACTGAATAATACAAAAGACACATATAAGGTTATTAAGTAAATTATCTAATCTCATGAGCTTTTTAGTTTATTTCCTGAATCTCTTAAGTGATTCAAACATCAAATAGCAAAACAATGCAAATGTTAATACAACACCATCCCACTGTAATGGCACATGTTTCATTGGCCAAGTGTACTTGCCTGCCCAATCTAATTAAATTTTCAGGTGAAGTTTTTGTTTTTTCCCCACACAGGAATAGGGATAGGATGGAGCTTGGAAACAATTCCCAAGTCTTGATGACAACATTTAGGAATCATCTTGAATTCCTTTCTTTCTTTTTTTATTTTTTTGTCCCAGTGTCCAAATGTGAAAAATCTGCCTCTTGCTGGGTGAGGGGTGTTTACCATGCTATGCAAAATGAAAATGGGAAAGGAGATCAGGGGAACCTAACTGTTCCTTAGAATTTCAACTAATCCTCCTATCTTCATCTCCACCTCTCACTACCATCTTTTGATATCTTTGGTGTCATTCATTGAAGAGTATTTTGGAGGTTTAGTGATGCCAATGGCTCACTTCTTGTTAGATTTCCCTCTTTCAGTACATTTTACTTGATCATACATTATCTCATTTTCCATATTCAAAAATTCAGGGAACAATCATCTAGTACCAATTCCTTACCAATGTATATATTCCTTTATGGTCACTTTACAGGAAGGAGTAGAAAGGCATGCAAGCTTTTAGTCAGTCATTTTGAGACAAAGATTTCATGATATTCTACCAGAGAAAGTAAATTTCCTATTATATTTGGAAACTTTTTAGTTCCAAAAGCAAGTCAAGATTTAGGCACTATTGATCACAAAGCTCTACCCAACTCCTTTTCTAAAGGTGAGGTAAATTAAAAGAGACAGTCAGCTACGAAGCAAAAATGCTGAAACTAGATGATGTGAGGTTTAATTTTAAACTTGTTAGAAATGGTCTTTGTGACTCTGAAAAATACATTTAAGGTCTATATATCTTAGTTTATTATATGTAAAATGACAGAGTTAGATTGGAAGTTCTCTAAATTTCTTTTTAGGTGCAAATTGCTTATAAATCTAAAATACAGGTTTCTCATATGAAAAATTACTTGATATGTTTAAAATAGATACCTTACTTTAATAAATATCTACATGATGCTTAAAAGACTATGGTATTTCAATCTTTTCATTGCTTTTTTTCACACTTTAAATATAGTGCAAAGTAACTAAGAAGAAAAAATGTATAATGTTATAAAGTGTTAATATCTAGTAAATATATTTATCAGACATAGGATAATATCAAGATGTTTTATTAACCTTGTTCTATAATGATAGAAATTAAGTTGAATAATTTGAGCAAGTCTCCAGAACCCATAAAACAGGAATAAAAAACACATTTAATTATTCATTACTGGTGAATATGCATATTATAAAATCTTTTTTTTTTAATTTAAGTTTCAGGGAGTTATGTTCTATCATATCTACTTTCTATCTAAATTTATTGTCAGACACAAATGTCTTCCTTTTAGTGTTTGAGCCACCAGTGAATCCTATTAAAAAATGCTCCTTTTAGATTTTAAGTGCATTTTTAATTTCTTAAAACTATAAAGTGACTTTTGAAAAATGTCTACTTTGTGTCTTCTGAATTAATTTTGAAAATTATGCAAATGAGCATTATAACTATTCCTTATATTTAAGGAGCAATATGTATTTGCTAATCTTTTCCTTGTTATTACAATAAAATAACTAACTAAATATTTTTGTACATTTAGACAAACATTTTCTAAATGCTTTTCAGAACTGAAAATCATTTCCTTTTACTTTAAGATGTTTTACAATAAAAATATTAATAGTAAAGAGATCAAAAAATTTGAACAAGTCCTCTCTTTGCTCTTTATGCATTGTCATGTTAGTATACCAATCAACTATATAGAAAGTATGCTTACACTGTTTACAAATGAGAAAACGGAACACAGAAGGATGAGGTCAAATTATCTGCCCATTTTCCAAAGCTGGTAAGTGAAATAGCTTTAAAATAAGCTAGAGTCTCTAACTGTAAACTCAACAATCTTGAATATGATGCTCTGCTTGTCAATTAATGAAAGACAGTGCAAAGACTTGAAAAAGTAGATACTCTATTTTTTAAAATCTACTAAAATAAGCTTTTATTGTGAGATGAATGAAAACTAAGAACATAAACTCTGTTGGTTCAAAAACCAGTTACTTATCATGCTGATGAAAGGCCAAAAGAGTGATGAAATTGAATATGGCTAATATTTAATTGTATTTATTTATTTATTTAATTTTATTTATTTCATCATATAATCTATTCAAATGAGTGAGTGATGTAACTAATGCTATATTTCCTTTGAACAAAAATATATATGGAGGAAAAACATACAAATTACAAATGAATAACTCTTGCCAAGTGTGGCTCAAAAATGAGCATACACATGGGTGGGAAAATCGGAAGAAAATATCTGTCTCACATTAATGTGGGTGTACTTTCTTTTCTTTCTGTGACCTTGAAACCTCAAATCTTTTCTACCGGTAAAGTCCTTATCAAATAACTTAACTAGCTGTTTTGTTAAATCACTGTTTTATTCAAGTTTTATAGTTGTTCTTTGTGGAAGTGTTCTGCAGCAGAGATGTCT